>NW_010968712.1:142534-145934 GCF_000463585.1 Tarenaya hassleriana | reverse complement strand
AAAGAGTATGGGAAGAGAGGGAAGTGGAGAGGCTCCACAAGATTGTTGCTTTTGGATGAGAAATTTTCCGGCAAGGGAGTTCAAGAGCTACCTGAAGCAATTAAGGTTGTCCTCTTCCTCTGTATTATACCAGAATTAGGGAATTTTCAAGGTCTGGATGAGAAATTTCCCTGGTATGGTTTGTGTTGATTCAGTATCTTCTGTTGTGTGGTTGTCTCTATTCGATGGCATTGACATTATGGTTGAACCTAACTCCGAAGTCTTTTCTAAGTTTATGATGTTCTTGTTGGATCTAATTGAGAAATATGTCTGAATTTGATTGTGTTTGTCAGGTTCTATTCATGGAAAGTGAAAGGGGCGGAACAAACTCTATCGTAGAGCTAGTAAAATGCAAGCTTACTTTGTTCTATGATTACTGGCCAATGAACCAGGTAATGACAGAATTTTCTACTGTCTCTCATCAATAATGTGTGATGGATGTAAACAAAACGGTAATTGTAGATATTGGAGGCTTTACTTCCAAAGGGTATGATCGTCCCTTCAGCTTTCGAGATGGTTGGACATATCGCACATTTAAATCTGAGAAACGAGCATCTACCATACAAGAGGGTCATAGCCAAGGTGGTACGCTTGAGACATTTTTGCTATAGTTGAAACAAGAATTGACCAGCTTCGGCAATTGAACCTTACGAGCTTATCACCTTTTGTGTTTTCTCAGGTAGTTCTGGATAAAAATCAGCCAAAGATTCAAACCGTGGTCAATAAGATCGATCCTATTCACAATGACTACAGGACCATGCAACTAGAAATTTTAGCCGGAAATCATTCCCTCGTGACCATGGTTGTCGAGAATGGACTGCGTTTTCACGTTGATTTAGCAAGAGTGTATGTCTATTCTTCCTCTCATACCCAAAAGAAAAAAACTTTTACTGGATTTCAGGTGATAAAAAGCATGCCTTGGAGTGTTTGAGTGTCTTGGTGATCCACTTGGCCCGTTAAAGGCTTTTATCTCTGTTCAGTGATCAGAATCATTCTCAAGAAAAAGTATCCGCCATCAGTTCTGATTAAACGAGGCCTAAATCTGCATCGATATCGGATAATCATGTCTACTTGCAGAAGCATTTTCATGCGAGTGATGTTCTTTTGCTCGGTAATTTGACACTTTTCTTTGTTTTTTTCCTGTGCAAGATATTGGAATTCAAAACTAGCAACAGAGAGACAGAGGCTTCTGCTTGGATTCAATCACAATGATGTTGTCTGTATGTTTGCTACTTAGTACTTGACTCAATGGTACATCATAAGAATCATTGGTTATTCTCTCTATAGATTTCATCATCTCTTATGGAACTTGGTTGGAAGCTTTATGTGTTTCTTTCTAGCAAAAATCCTAATCCTTTGATGTTTTCTGTTGCATCTCAAGCATATATATATATATATTGCCCGTAGACGTTTTTCTGTCGGCCCTGTTTATGCATGAAGAGCCTTGAGGTGGAATTCCAATCTATCTTATGTGCCTCCATTTCATGTCTCTGTAACTGTCAGGTGATGTTTTTGCCGGGGTCGGTCCGATCGCCATTTCTGCATCAAGGATCGTAAAACGCGTATACGCAAATGACTTGAACCCTCAAGCTGTGGAGTATATGGTACAGAACAGTGTTCTGAATAAGCTAGAGAAGAAAATGGAGGTACCCCATTTGAGAACTGAGTTCTTACATTTATGATTCTTTTCGAAACCATTGCTAAACATATCCCGAATGCTGAATCTTATACCTTTTTCTAGATCTTTAACATGGATGGACGGAGATTCATAAAGGCTATGTTTTCAAGCGAAAAAGCCCGGAAAATCACCCGGGTAGTGATGAATCTACCAAACGACGCCACTGAATTTTTAGGTTTGGATTGAAATCTCATTCTCTGTCTTTTTTTTTTCTTACACTCATAATCCCTTGCCATGATCTTCTCTGCTATTAGATGCTTTCCGGGGAATATACAGCGACAGGCCAAAACACGAAGAATATTCTTTCCCGATCATCCATGTGTACGGATTCTCCAAGGCTCCAGACCCAGAATTCGATTTCCACGAGGTCAGAGATTCGGTCCAAAACCTTGCACATCTCATAATCATTTTCAAGTCGACCCATGAAACATGTTCTTGTGAATCTTTACTGATGATTTCTGTGTTAATGATTGAATTATGTTCTTGTTTTCTGATTTGAGTGCAGCGGATAAGGATCGCCCTATCGGAGGTGGCTTTCGACGTCAAAATGCGTAAGGTACGTCTCGTGGCTCCCGGAAAATGGATGTTATGTGCCTCCTTCGATCTTCCGAGGAGCGTAGCCTTCTCCAGAGCAAAGGTAGATGCTTAAAATGAAAAAGTTTAGGAATATAGGGGTACATTTGCAAATACAAAATTTTGCTTTGTAAAACACTCACTCGCATTCATTCTTTCCTTGTATGTATGTATGTATGTATGTATGTATGTGTGTGTGTATCGGCGGATGGTACAATGAATTTGTTAAAGCACACAACCAAACAGATGAAAGGGACACATCTTTGATGCATCATTAATTTAAGACCAAACAAAACAGACCGTAAAGGCTTTTACTTTGACATGAGAAACAGACTGTATGTATATATATATATATATATGTGTGTGTGAGTGTATATACATATGTATATATATATGTATGTATGTATCTGATGCTCAGTTTGGGATTTGCCGGTCCAGATTTCACCATCATTTTCAACATTGCTTCTGATCAATGTCTATTCATTTCCATATCCTTAGCACATTTTCTTCATTATTGCCAATTATGCGCACTTATTTTTGTCTAATTCTGATTTGCAATTACCACTCAAAATATGTTTAGGCACAATAAAATCCGTATAAATGAAGAATATAGACAATGTATTTTTGCTTTGGAAAATCATAGAGAAACCCTAATCTTGTTAAATTCTTTTTCTATAAATTTTCTGTATTTTTTTATCAGTTAGAATTTAGAAACATGAAATTTGTACCAATTTTGAGCTGTGGAGACTTCCAGGGGCACAATGGTAAATTCAGGCTTTAGGTCTCCTTTTGCAAACTGTACCATTGGGAGAGAGAGAGAGAGAATCTCAGTTGGAGATTGAGATCTACAGTAATGATATTATGAAATCTGAAAATAAATTTAATAAGATAAAAAAAATGAAATAAAATAAAAGTGGTCCTCAGGATTTTTTTTTTAGGAGAATTTGAAAGGTTGCATGCAAATGGATAGATAAGGAGGAAGATGTATAAAGGCACAACTAACAGTTGCCCTCTTGGAAACCCCCAAAAAAAAACTTTTTTTTTTTAGTTTCCTTTTTGGCAAACCTCTCTATGATTCAGATTCTCTCACTGCCAAACACCCTCTTTCCC
>NW_010968712.1:134577-142038 GCF_000463585.1 Tarenaya hassleriana | reverse complement strand
TACTCTCTCTCTCTCTCTCTCTCTCTCTCTCTCTCTATATATATATATATATATAGATACATACACACACACTCATCAATAATGTCTTTGGTTTCATTTATAGATATGAAAGATCCAAAATTTAAGATACTCGAGGGATCGGATCCAAACCGCTCGCTTCACGGCTGCATATTCATATAATACGATATGATGGGATTATATATATAGGAAAATATTATTCTTAGAATATTATCATTAATATTGATGATAATATTCTAAGAATAATATCTTCCTATATATAGCTCACAAAACGTAATAAAAAGTGTGAGTATTATTACATAATTAACAGAATATACTTTTATTATACACTATCATCATGAAGTGTGTAAACTATCATCCTGAAGAGAATACTATAATTATTACACTATATATATATATATATATATATCTTACAAATTACTCTTTGAGTTAATCAAAGAGGATGATGATGATGAATTTAGCATTTTATTAGGTTACGAATGTTGTGTTTTAGAAAAAATTTCGATTATATTTTGTTTAGTTTAAGTATATGGTAATGGAAATGGACTGCCTTTTTCCTGCCATGCATATATATCCTTTCAAATTATAAGTTTGCCTTCTATATGTGTTATTAGTCCCCGGATTCCGTACCACTTCACACATAAGTTCTAGATGTTATTGGTTCTATATGTACCTATACACATTTAACAAAAACAAAACCATTATATATATATATATATATTATTTTTTTCTACAGTTTATTTATCCATGTTAGAAAAAAAAAACAATCAAAGGAAAAAAAAAAGGAGCTCCAATCATTCTGAGAAGACACGATGTGCTTCACGGATCCCAAAAATCTTTCTCTGTCTGCCTATACCCAGCAAACAAAACCACGCATACACACACACTTTGCTTATATATATATATATGTCGCACGTGCCAAAAATAAGTGGTCCCTTGCCTCACACGTGTCGCTTGGACCGCCTCGTGGTGTTTAACATGAAGCTGGTGTGGGTCCTCCGCATATATGCATCTAATTTCATAGAATTGGAAAACACAATAGGATAATTAATTACAGAGGAACCGGCGATTAAGTAAATTAATTGGCGATTAGTGGAGTGTTATATTACGTACGGATTATATATTATCTTAGACGTGTGTGTGTTTGTATGCATGCCGAAAACGCCTTTCATTCTCCAATCTCTTTCTATACATACATGTACGTTGGGTTGGTCATGCAATCCCTAGGGGGTGTGTGTATATATAATTGTAATCTTTTGGTTCTTTTTTAAATTTGCAAAGGAAACTAACATAGATTTCAAGATAAATAATATCGAATTTTACGAGCATGATTAGTATGACGATGTAATTTAAATTGGATAATAATAATAATAATAATAATAATAAAAAAAAAGAATGGGTGAGAGGAGTAGGTACATGGAGGCAGCTTTTAGATGTTACTATATTTGATAGGAGCCATCATTTCTACTCTATTCCTTAGCCCAACTCCCTATTATTATTTTTTTTTACTTCTCTTCATAATTTTGTAATGTTTGCATTGTTCTTACAAATTTAAACATTTTTTAAAAACCATTATAAAAAAATACAAACTTTTTTTACTGTTTTTACGTTCAGTTGAAGCAGAGTTCAAGCCATAAATATGCTGATAATAATATATATATATATATATGTATGTGTGTGTGTATGTATAGGTTTTTATTTTTCTGGAAAACAGAGGCAAAATGTCTGGTAAATAAGATATATAAATTCGGAGTACGGTTGTTACACTATAGATATAGTATGTATGTATAATAGTCGTTCTTTTTAATCATTCTTCTTAATTCCATACCTTTATTTTAATAAAATAAACAAGGAAAAAAATAAGTTGAGTAAAACAGTAAAAAGCCAACGCACGAATTACATACACTATACGCCCACCACAATTCCCATACTGTTCGGTTCTTTGATCATTAGTTTCAGTTATGGGATGGGATTATTATATGTTGGATTTTTTAAAAATTTCGTAATTAAATTTGATGTATTTATCATTAGAAAATATATTACATGGGAAATTAGTATCAATGAATTTAGAGTATATAGGGGAATCTAAAGATGAAAAGGTGTGTTATTTTATTTCAAATAATTAAGAGCACGCTATAAAATTAAGAATCTTTAATCCATATGTTTAAATGACCCCATACGTATAGTTGTTTTGATTCATTTTCATCTCCAAATATGGCTATATAAAATAAAAGAAATGAATTTGCAAATCCACATGTGCATTATTCTCAGATAAAGATTAGAAATACTAATTGGATTAGTAATTTTAATTCGAATAAGAGACATTGAGAATTTGAAAATTAATTTAACGCTAATTATTAATCATTAATTAGCCCGTACGTGTCTAAGATTTTTATGATAAAGAATTGAGAATCAATGCTTGAAATAATTAAAAAAGCATTTGAGTAAAAAAGTAAAAAGTAAAAAAAAAAAAACACGAAATCCTCCAATAGTACCTGGAAATAACAGAAAAAAAAACGCAGACTAAGTACTTTGTCTGAGTATATGGACAAAAAACAACACTAACACACACAGACACAGACAGCAGAAACAAGACACAGCCTTAGCCCTCACTGTTCTCTCTCTCTCTCCCCCTCCCTCTCTCGACGGTGATCATCATCATCATCATCAATGGCTACTTCCCTATTCTTCATGGCGACTGACCAAAACCCAGCTGCAAACCCACAGGCACTACTTCCCAGAAACACCCATTTGGTGGGAACCGGCGAGATCCGATCGGAGCCACCTAGGAGCCGTGGTCGGAAACCAGGCTCGAAAGCGGCGCAGAACCAGAAGAAGATCAGGCAGAGAGGGATGGGCGTGGCTCAGCTCGAGCGTCTCAGGGAGCAAGAAGAGAAGAAAATGGCAGACGCATCGTCGACCATACCAAACCCTAATACCCGTTTTCCTATACCCGACCCTGTTGTCATCGGATCTTTTCCTGTCCTGCAAGGCCTTCCGAGTTACGGTGGACCCACGATTTGTCCCGTCGTCGGGCCGTCGGGTTCGGGTTCTGGTCCGGTGGTGCCGAAGATCAACAGGAGCTTTACTAGGTTTGCCGGGTTCTGTTGTGGAACCGAGTCGGGTCAGATTCCGGTCGACCCTCCTCCGGTTTATTCGCCGGAGACTTGGGGTTTCATCGAGACCTCGAAGGAGCTCTCTTCAATGCCAAATCCACATGTCTATAACTGCTCCGACCGCTGTGAAGTTTGCTTCAAGGTCTCGTTCCCTTTGTTCTTTCTTGTTTTACAGTGTTTGGCAAGTGAGAAAATGAGGGAAACTGCCAAGAAAAAGCGTCGATAAAAAAGATTTGTTATTTAAGTTTATTTTACAAATATTTTTCTTGTTTGGAGATCGAGGGTTTTTTTTAACCTTGTTCCTATGTTTGTATATGCTGACGCAGAAGAAACGTTACGACGGAGATGGAATACGATCCAACGGCGGAGGAATTTGCAGATACGGGATGATTTCTCCGGTGAACGGCCACGATACGCCGGTCTTTGTCCAAGAGAGGAATATTCCGATCTCTGGCTATGATCATAGAAACGGATATCTTGCAAGAACAGTAACAGCCCCGCCTGGTCCGCTAAATTGCTCGAATCCATGTTCTAATTATGAGGTCAGAAATCATATAGTCAGTCCATTTAATGCATATATACGCTGATGTTGTGTATGTTTGTACGTAGTTATGTTTGCTGATCTATCGATCTCATTGGAGGAATGATGGTTTAGGGATCAATGGAGATGTTGGGGAGCTACATGAGAGGAAACCCTAGAAATGGAGGGCCTGCGCCGATCATCAAGGAGTACGAGTTTTTCCCGGGAAAACACGAAACATTCTCAGGTAAACACGAAACTTTTCCGGGAAAATATGGGCAACGCGCATATCCCAAGGAAATGGAAGCTCCAGTGGTTTCGGTAGGTGATTGCAGCACAAATACATCCGCCATTGATTTGTCCTTGAAGCTTTAAATGTCACGACGACTTCAAACCTCTTTCTTAATCCTCGTGTTTTTACATTAGACTAATTAAGGTAATGCAGGGAAAAAAAACAATCTTTTTTTTTTTGTGAATGCGTTTTTAAGGCTGAAACGAGATAAAAAAAATTCAGCTTTTCAATTACCCTTTTCGTTGTTAATCTCATATCCCCAGCCAGAACACTGAAACATATATTCTGTTCCATTCCTTTAAGCTAGCTGATTCATCAATCTCTCTCTCTCTCTCTCTCTCTCTCTCTCTCTCTCTCTTTGTGGGTTTGTGTCAGATCTTCAAGTTAGGTTCTTGTCGAGTGTTCTTGAGTTAATGATCCTGTCATGATTCATGTTATGATCAAAAAGCCTTTGTCTAAGAAACCGTGCCTGGAATTTGGATTTTGATTTCTTAGAATTACACAATATATATAAAGAATCATATTCCAAATTTTAGATAAAGTAAACTCGCGCTTTATTATATTACATTTTGTTCAAACATATATATATACACGCATATATATATATATGGGTAGACGTATTTGACCTACTAATCAATTAAAAAGATCTAACTATTTGATTTGTGAACTGAATTCAATCCATTTGGGTTTTTATTTTCAATCCCTTCTCTCTCTCTCTCTCCGAAAAAAGTTTAGATAAACTTGGATGATATCGTATACACACTTAAATGTACCTACTAATTAACGTGTACACAAAAAATGTACCTACTATACGTGTATGCATATACACACACATATATACGTATAATGTTACGTATACATACATTTGTTTCGTGTATACAAAAAATGCACATGTATGTACACGTATATGTATATATATCTGCATATGTGAATATGCATGTGTACGTATAGTGTATTTGTAAACACGTGTGTGTTATATAAGTGATATTTTAGTGTACTTGTAGTTTTGTAAATAAAAGGCATTTGAAGAAGGGATTTGTAAAGTAAATATAGGAAAGTTTAAGTTTAGTAATCTTGGTATATTGATATGTCATACTGTTGTAACCAACGCAAATAGGATGATGGAGATTCAAATAAATGATTTCCGAGTTTAAGATGATCTATACATTTATTTATGCCTTTAGTGAAGGAAGAAAATAACATGGTTAACATATGTAACTCGAGTTTGATTTACAAATGGCATAAATATACTTTAAAATAAGCATAATTTTAACACTTATTGTGCTTCTTCTCCTTTTTTTTTTTTGGGCTAATCAACTGTATGTTTAATGTGTCGATTATTATAATAATGAAAAAATTCCTAAAAATTTCTAAACTTGTAATTTGGAGTAATATTAATTCCTAAACTTGCAAAATTGAACATGTTAAATCCTGAATTTGTTAAACGGTTCCATAATCGTCCATAGCACTATTTGGTCACCACGTCACGCGCCACGTCGGATCGGTCAACTCGTTTTTTTATCAAATAACGTTATAGACGATTATGGAACCGTTTAACAAGTTTATGATTTAACGTGTTTAATTTTGCAAGTTTGGGAATTAATAGGCACCTCTATAAGCTTATGAATTAATATTACTCCAAACTACAAGTTTAGAAATTTTTAGAGTTTTTTCTATAAAAAAAATAAAAAGATAAAATAACGAATTACAAGAAAATGAGTAGCCTAAGTAAGTAGTATTGTTACCGTGAACTGTCAAACCAACTATGACATAGTCTGAATCATGTAAAAATACACATATATATATATATATATATATATAACGACTTTAGTTATATAATTTTAGGCCCAGATTTTAAAATTTTTTACAATAATTTCGAAATAGAGGAAACTCGAACGTTTTTTATAACTTAAAAAACATGCAATATCACACCAATACATTTTGTTATAATAACAACTATATTTTATTATAGAGAAAATAATCTAACAATGGTAGTTTTTCTATCAAATATTCAAAATCTAAATTGATTATGAATTGTTTTAGAAAAAATATATATTAAAAATGATATTTGAAAAAATACATTTAATTTAGAAATATCTTTTTTAATATAATTTTTTCTAAAACCATTCATAATCAAATTAGAAATTAAAAGATACTCATATTTTATTCATAAAAACTCTAAAACATTCTGAACTTTTTGGAGTAATATTAATTCTTAAACTTGAAGAGGTGCCTATTAAATTTTTCTGAGTTGGCTCGCCACGTCACGTGTCCATCGGATCGGTCAACTCGTTTTTTGACCAAATAACCTATAGATGATTATGGAACCGTTTAACAAGTTAAGGATTTAATGTATTCAATTTTGCAAGTTTGGGAATTAATGAATAGCTCTACAAATTTAGGAATTAATATTATTCCAAATTACAAGTTTAAGAATTTTTAGAGTTTTTTCCATAGAATGAGGAAAAAAATTAGAAATTGAATAAAATAGAAATCGTGAACGGCAGGATTCGAACCTGCGCGGGCAGAGCCCACATGATTTCTAGTCATGCCCGATAACCACTCCGGCACGTCCACCAGTTGCAATTAATCTCATTTTTATTTTTATATCTTACTGAAGGCCCCTTGCCGGCATTAGAAAAAGGAGCAGGAGAGCATATTCTCAGAACATATGCATGGGGAAATATTACTCAAATAACCCACTTGGGGTCGCAGCAATTTCAGTGTACCCCACCGAAAAAAAAAAAAAAATTTGCGACCTTATTACGACTAATATATAACTAATATACAACTTATTACGACTAATAAACTACTCTTATTTTAGTTGTATATTAGTTATATAGTAGTCGTAATAAGGTCGCAAATTTTTTTTTTTTTTCGGTGGTGTACCCTGAAATTGCTGCGACCCAAGTGGGTTATTAGGGTTAAAACCCCATTCTCTGATCGACAAAATATGTTTATCCAAAACAATATTTTATTAATTATTTTTTTAAAAAAAAAAAACAAAACAAGACACGCTTCTTCCTCTTCTTCGTCTTCCTCTCGATCGAAAATCAAATCAAAAGACCATCAAGATTCCAACATTTCTTCCGATTCAACACTCACACGAACATTTGATCCCGAAGAAGACGCCATGAATCCAGACTCCGATCATCCTCAACTTCCCACGATCAAGATCCACCACCCTCCTTCCCCTCGCCACTCCCTCCACCACTCCTCCTCCACCCCCTCCTCCGCCGCCACTCCCACTCCCACCGCTGGTGCCCGACGCAAGATCGGCGTCGCCGTCGACCTCTCTGAAGAAAGCGCCTTCGCCGTCCGTTGGGCCGTCCATGACTACATCCGCCCGGGCGACGCCGTTGTCCTCCTCCACGTCTCCCCTACCTCCGTTCTCTTCGGCGCCGATTGGGGACCTATATCCCTCCAGAACCAACCTCCGGCTTCCGCCTCGACGGCGACTCAGCCGAGTCAGGAGGATTTCGACGCGTTCACCGCCTCCAAGGTGGCGGAGCTCG
>NW_010968712.1:106265-134566 GCF_000463585.1 Tarenaya hassleriana | reverse complement strand
ACAAGATCCATATAGTGAAGGATCACGACATGAGGGAGAGGCTGTGTCTGGAGATCGAGCGGCTCGGTCTCAGCGCTGTGATTATGGGGAGCCGAGGGTTTGGCGCCGAGAAGAAGGGTAGCGACGGCAAGCTTGGGTCGGTTAGTGACTATTGCGTTCACCACTGTGTGTGCCCTGTCGTGGTGGTGAGATACCCCGATGATCGTGACGGCGACGCGCCGGCGAACGGTGGATGTGTGGGAGAGGCTATTGTGACGGTGAAATCAGTTGCAGGGGAAGATGATGAAAACGATACTAAGCCTGTTACTGCTTCTGCGCTTCACGAGCACATCAAAGGTCAGGATCAATGATCTTATCACCTTCGATATTTCTCTGATTGTATGGATTGAGCTGGGTTTGATACGTTATTGTATCATTGTCACATTGGCTTTATATTAGGTAAAGTTCGATTCTTAGGACAGTCTTTGTTGTTCTGTAATCACTTGAACTAGGTATGGTCCTGGAGCACTCGAATATGTGATCGTAATTTTCCAGAAATTGCAAAGATGGAAACTTAGAAAAGTAGTTCTCTGGTTTTGTTGATTTGGTGAAAGATATGGGCAATGCCGATTATTTTGCTTCTACGCAATTGGGGATTCATTTGATTTTATTACACCATCCACCACCGGTGAAGAACGGTCCGCTCATTTCCTTCTAAATGTCCCTTAGCCTGCAATGTATGGAGGGCTTGTTTTGTGAATAGAGAGTCATTTCTCCTAAAAACGTTGGTTATGTAGTTCCTCCATGGTCATAGTTTCATCCGATATTCCCTTTGCCTTGTTATTACAATGTGGTGCATTGTTCCGACTCATGGGTAGAGATCTGTGTGAAATGCAATTGGTTCCTGCTTTTATTTCTTCTAAATGCATCGAGCTTCTTCCTAGAATTAGTGATAGTCCGCAAACTAGGTACGTTGAACTGTTCAGTTCAGTTACCCTAAGATTCTTGTTTCCTGTAACTTGTGCAAAACAAAGCTTCAATATTTATCTCCTTTCAGGCCCCATTTTACTAGGCAGTAGGTTTATGCATTCCCTGTGTTTATCTTACATCTATCTAGTTGACATTCTATGTCTTTGTGAAGACAGTCTTTTCACTGGTTGTAGAGCTTAAGTGGTAATACTCCAAGGATGATGCATGGCATATATAACAGCCTAGCTTATATGGTTGAAATAAAATGGATGTAGATCATTCTTGGTCGATTTAGAACTGTCGACTCTTCCGATGCTTCTCCCTCTTTGGCAATTTATAGATCTTGTTTTGTTCCATTTGGAGATTTGATGTAATCTCAAAAGGGGCTGTAACCCGTTGTCGTTTTCAGGGGCTGGTTTCCGGTCTTTGCGACTAATGTATATAGCTTCATACCACGGATTATCCACAATAAACGAAAACGAAATGTTTCTATCGGATCATGGTTATCGACGAACTAACGTTGTGCCCTCCTCTTTGTGTTGTTTGTCTAAACTACAGATGATTAAACCGAGGTGGGGATATGGGATTCACCCACCACAACAGGTATGAACAAAACTTTTCCACTCTTTTTATTTTTTTCGAGACTCCATGTTTAACCACGCCATCATCAGCTTTCCATGGTTCTCTCCACAGAAGGCTTTGAATAATCTGTAGGGTTTTACAGGGAGGAGTTATGTGTGTGTTCGTGCTCTGTCTTTGGCATTTTTCTCTCTTATGTTATGCGTTACATCGATGATGAAGGAGTTGCTATGCTACTTTTAACCCTTCTCAAGGGAAGAAGAATGCCATCTTTCAATATGTTTTGCTTTTGCTTTGTTAAATTTTTTATAGCTTTTTAAAAACTGCTGATCTATGATGTTAAGTTGGATTAGGGTTTCTTTGGATTAGATGAAACCCCTCAAACTTTTACAAACAAAAATCATTTGGAAATTGTGAATTTGATAAGTAATATACATAGGATAAATCCCGTTAACATTCCTGAATCTGTATGTAGATGGATATGGATGGAAAATTAATTATTAAATTTTTCCTTTGACATCTACTTTTAAATTTGTAAAATTTGTCATTATCATTCACAAATTTTGTGCTATTGATTTAAAGAGAACATGTAAAATATGTTCTCTTTAAGAACATGTAAAATATATTCTTATTCTGGTTTTAAATCTAAGCGTGGAGAAAATTATTCACCCGGATTATAAAAAAAAAAATGTGTCATTTTAATTTAGTTTAATTTTTAAACGAATATGTGGGTCAATGCCGAACCCTATGAGAGCGGAGGAGGAGGACCACATGTTTTGATAACTAAATAAATATATGAGAAGAATGATTGATAGATGCGATGAATGACCCCTAATCTCCTCTTGACCATTAAATTGTTTTAAATTATTTTTAATGATCAGATTTCGTGATGGATATTTATCATTCTGCTAACATGTGTTTTAGGAACATGCTCGAGTTGGAACTTGGAACCTAAAAACGGTGGGCGGAGATTCAATTTTGGACCATGCAGACACGACATGGACATGTTCAACGTTCTTGGCAGATGAAAAATTCAAATGATATCAAAATCCATTAACTTGAAATGTGATTTTGTATGGTCCCCCGTGATTTCTTTCTTTGAGTGGTCGCAAATACACCCGACGTCAATCATACATACATACGTATATCTCCCGTGTACTTAGAATCCTGTCCTTCTTTCCACCACTTTCGAATCACACGCATATATATACACACACACATATATATGCCTGACCATTCGTATATAATATGTGGTATATTTGAATACGGCATGACTGACCATTAATTCATTCTCATGACCATAACCCCACGTTTAAAATTAATTTTATAAGAGTGGCCATAATAAAATCATACCACTTTTGAAAAATATTGTTAATTTAATTTGAACAACGCAATACTCGTCAAATTCAATCGAATGTATGAGTTGTCATTTGAGTCCAATAGCATTTCAGTATACAGTAAGTTAGTAACAAATATTTACATTAGATAAATCCACGTATCATTAGAGATCACAACATATATATACACACACTCTCTCATCAACGGCCCTGATCTCTCTGATCATGATCGATTTAATCATAGCCGTTGATTTCAACAATTCAGCCAAAAAAAACGAAGAAAAGTTCATACATCGGAGTTGAAAAGACCGAAATTCCTCTTCGCCGAAAACCCTCCGCCGCCACCGCCGCCGACAGAAGAAGACGAGCAAACCTCCGGAGGCTGTAGCTTCGACGGATCTTCAGACCACGGCACCACCTGATTCTCCGCCTCCTCGTCACTGTACTCCTCACCATCGTCGTCGTCGTCGTCTTCCTCACCGTCATTGTACGATTCAGCGTCGCCGGACAGATCTTCGTGATAATCGTGACGATTCGTTTCTAGGTTCCGATTATCCGAACCGCTGGGGTTCTGGAGGGAGAAGCATGAGTCGCAGGCCGAGACGGTGGGGCCGAGGCGGGGACCGGTGGCATTCCACGGCGTCAGGGACTGGCAGGAGCTGCAGAGGAGGAACCGTGTGTGCTTGGCGACGAGGAAGTTAGCTCCATGAACCTTATGGTCGCAGTCCCAACACAGACTCGCCTGGTCCGACTCGCAGTACATTCTCGCACCACCTCCACAGAGCTCACACTTCTTCTTCATCCTATGATCTCTCTCTCTCTTTATCGATTCCTCTCTCTCTCTATATATATGGATATGTATACACATATGCATATGCGTGTGTGTGTGTATATATATGGAGATTCTTTTAGCAGTTTCTTCTTCTCGTCGTCCACTTGTTTCTTCTGCGGGACACAAATAAGGGCGAAAGGGCTTTCCGTCAGTGGGCCCTCATTTATACCAAGGGTAATTTCGTCATTTCAGTGGCGGACAAAAACCTAATTTATGTTATTATTATTTTTTGTTTTTATGGATTTAGCGGTGGCTTGATTCACAAGTGAAGCTGTTCCTCTCCCGTTTCATTGTGCGTATCTTTTTAAGAGATGCTTATTCAAACAAAGGGGTATGGGTCTGTCCTACGTGGCGGTCTATCATTCGCTGATTTTAGGCTCCACATAATTTTCGTGGATATATTTGGTTGATGACGTGGAAAATACTCAATTGGGCCTTTCCTATTGGGCCCACTCTCCCCCTTGTTTTGATCTTCACGAATCCGAACCATTGGTGTTTTCTTTCCCAAATTGATCATAATTACTTCGTTGTGTATGGTACGATAATAATGATTATAGTAGTAATTATTAAAATATCAAATTTGTAAGTGAAGCCATATGAATTTTGAGTATTTTTCAAGGGAGAAAATTTTATCACGTCTTATAATTATCTCATAATACAAACTTATTTATAACATTGCATACATATTGTGGAGTCGGTATCAGAATCATCACCGTTCTCTCCGACTCTCGTACGTGCAAGAAGAAGAAAGACACCGGAGACTTTTAACGAGTTCGGTTACCGAGTTTCCTCGGGCCTACATCTCGGCCGGAATGGTACCGGCGAATCCACTAGAGAAGAAGAGACAGTCGAGAAAGAACAGCCGGTGGCGCTCCACATCGACGATTGGAGGCTCACCGGAATTTACCAAGAAAGGAGACGCAACATCTTACCGACCTCTGCTCACTTACCTTGTGCCGCCGTCGAGAACCGAGCTCCACCTACGTCGGAAAGCTCCACCACGGTCGCGGTCTCCTTCTCTTCTCCGATCTCCCTCTCGAACCTTCTCTCCTCGAGCACCGCGTCCAAAACCGAATGAGTAACACGTTTAGGGTATTAACCCTAAAACACAAAACGCGTCGTTTCAACCAAACGGGCTGCGTTCCTTTCTTCAACAAATGGGCCGCTGGGCCGAGCGGGCCCAACAATCTCCACCTTGGTGGAGAAAGGAACAAACAAGAACAATAATAACAAAATAAAACACTAGTGGTTCGCCGATTCCGGCACCGATCGACTTTTGTCGATCCTTCGACTTACGTCGGAATTTAAAGCAAACTTACCTGACTTACCTCACTTACCTGATGTCGGAGTTAGTCGTATGTCGCTGCCTTGAATGTGAGGAAGCTCCCGCCGATGACTCCTCAAGGCCTTCGTCGCCTTATCCCGCCACCGAACAGCTCATCCAAACCTGAAACACTCGGTAAACATGTTAGAACGTTCACCCCGATAAGACTCTAACCGAAGTCCTATCCCGCGTTGCCCGACCGGGAAACGCTACCCTCGGTTGTATGACTCCCTAGACCGTCTAACCAATCCTCCTAGTAAAGTCCAAGACTATACCCGCTAGCTAACCCGAGGATTACACCCGACGTCTACCCGTCTCCTAAGTCTATCCCGACTTTCCCGAGACTAACCTGAGTCATACTACCGAAACCCGCTAGATACCTAGCCCGGATCCCCGTGAAGTCTATACTACCTATAGGTATACGACTTCTACCCTCGGACCCTAACCTGCCAACTAGAATTGTCCTACAGTTTTGTCCCGTGAAGACGCTCCTAGTCATCTAAGATGCTCCACCGAGAATGAGACACGTGAGTGCACGTGCTCCACCTCGAGAGGGAGTGTCTTAGCGCCAACCTACACCGACTCTACCCGGTGACCCGACACCTCCCAGCTCACACCATCTCCTGAGCATCCTACCCGAGGAAGCTCCACCTAAATGTGGAGATCTCACCTCCTGACCTACCACCGAGAACCGAAGCATCTTCGGTTACTCCTCCGAGGTCAACGTCCTTCTACCTCGGACTCTCCCTACCTCATCATCCGGGATCTACAAATCCTCCATGTAGTATCCCTACCTACCCGCGGAACCACTCACTCCACCTGGTCCTTGGCCTACTCCTGCAACCCGATTTCTCGGGTTTTGCCCGAGACCCCTAGTCCTTCCACCATTCCCCTTTCGGGGTATACCGAGCTAGACAATCTAACTCCATCATCCTAAGACGATATAACAAGAGTCTAAAACTGACCCTACCCGGAAGAGACTTAACCGACCCTAGGAGTGATGTAACATGACACGAGGGATGAGACCGAACCCTAGAGGACTTAACCCTAGGTATATTTCTACCTAGCTGTGCTTAAACACGCTCCAACCCTAGTCTATCAGTCCTAGACTTAGGTACGCCTCTACCTAATCAGATCTACAAGACCTAGAGAACACGACCTGACCGGACTTTACCTAGGCACTCAACCTAAACCGATCTAGCGGACCTTAAACCAAGTCTAACCGGACATCTCCCTAGGTACATCTTACCTAAACGGATCTAACACACTCTAGACCAGACCTGAGTGGACTTAACACAAGGTATATTTCTACCTAACCGACCTCCTAGACTCTCGCACAAACCTGATTGGACTTACCCTAGGCATAATTTTGCCTAACCGACCTATTAGACTCGAAACACAGCCTACCTTAAGACCTGATTACGTCTAGCCAGACCTAACTTAAGGCTACACAGACCTGATTACGTCTAATCAGACCTACAACACCGAGTCTACGTGGCCCCCAACAAAGTCCTAACCAGTCCTATGATCCCGAGTCTACCCGGTCCCTCACAAAGTACTAATCAGACCTACCCAAGTGATACCTAGATCCTAACAGCCCTAGTTAGACAATCAAAAGTCCCGACTAGACCATCACACGACCCTAATCAGACCTAAGCCAACCCTAGTCGACCAACCCCTGATTAGATGACCCTAAGTCCTAGTCAATCACCTAAAAGTCCTAATCATCAAACCTAAGCCAACCCCTATTGACCTATCAACCCCTGATTAGACTTTTAGCAACCTAATCAGACCTAAACTAAGCCTAATTGACCTAATTTAATTCTGATCAGACCCTATATATGCCTAAAACCAACTCCTACAGACCTGCCCTGATCTAAACCGACCCCTACAGACCTATACCTAGTGATCCTAGACATAACCAACCCCTAAACCAACTCGTTTTAGTCAAATCCCAACTAATCAGACCTAACCGGTCAATGTACCGGACTCTATGACTCAAAACTGGTACTTAGGAGTCCTATCTAGTCCTAACCTAGATAATACCTAAGTCTACAATCAGATTCTAATCTGATCAGACCTAGACAATGTCTCTATAGACATTCTAAACTACTAATCAGATCTAACCAAGCCTATTTTGACCTAATTATCTACCGATCAGATTTAAATTAAGCTAGACTAACCCAAATTTGGCTAAACCAGACCAAAACCAAGACCCAAACAGCACTTACAGATCTATACCGACCTAAACCAGTCAATCTCAGACATATACCAGCCTATTTTAGTCTACCCAGACCTCTTACCCAGCTAAACGTCATCAAATCCAACCTATTCAGACCTATACTGAACAGAAAAACATGAATCTATGACTTACATTAGCTAAACCGAGATCTAAAACAGGTCTATCCTTAGTATATTTCACTAAACCAAGCCAAATTTGCATACTAGACCAGCCTAACAGGGTAAACCGATCACTACAGACCCTAATCTACCTAAACCAGTCCACTATGCCCTAAACCAGACACCATCAGACCTCATTTGGACTACCCTAACCCTATACCAGTTAGTTCTAGTCCTAATTACACACTCCAGACCCTAAAACGATCTAATCTAGTCCTAAACCTCGAATTCAGATCCTAACCCGACCAATACCAGCCCTAACCAGATAAAACAGATCCTAAACAGATCTCTATTAGCCTAAAACCAATCTGATCTTACCTAATACCGGACCCAATTGACCTAGACGGTCTAACTCTAGCCTAATTGGACGAACAGACCCTAACCTTAGACTTAAACCAGTCTAAACCGGCCTTAATTCACCTCCAATCAGACCCTATTGGTCTGAACCAAACAATTCTAACCCTTCCCAGACAAATCAGACCTTAGTCAAGACCTAAACCAGCCTAAACTAGTCTGAATTACTCTAAACTGGACTCAATTGACCTAAACCGGACCTGAATTGACCTAAACCGGACTCAATTGTCCTAAACCGGACCTAGATTGACCTGAACCGGTCTAAACCGGTCCAATTGACCCCAAACCGGACCTGAACCGGTCCGATTTGACCTAAACCGGTCAACTGTTGACCAAATTGGTCAACGAATTGATCGAACCGGAGTGAACCGGTCTGAACCGGCCGGGACCGGGTCTGAGCCGGACTGAACCGGCCGGAATCCGGTCTGAGACGACGGAACCGGGTTAAACCCGATCTGACCGCCGATAACCGGACTTGGATCGAATCGAACCAGGTTCGATTGACCCAAATCGGGTTTAACCGAAATTGGATCGATTAAACCGGTCTGAACCGGATTTAATTCGAAACCCTAATTTCGGAAACCCTAGCCGCCGAGTCTGCCGAGTTGACTCGGACGTTGACTCACCCGATTCCTCCACTCAACCCTAACTCGGACGAGTCAGGACCGAGTTTCGCCGGAATCGAGCCTTCCTCCGCCGAGTTCACCGAGTTTCTTTGAAACTCGGTCTCAAGACCAGAGGAAAACGCAGAAAATAATGAAAACTCGAGTCAGAAACTTACCCGACTCACCTCGGTTCGAATCTGTCTTCACCGATTTTGGTCTCTGATGCTCCACCGTGACAGATCTGGCCGCCGGCGAGCCCGAGGGTGTTAACACTACCTTCACCGTCGCCGATTTGCCTCCGTCGTAGACTGAAACACTTAAACAGAGCATCAACACGTTCAAACAGACAAATCTGAAAAAACCGAGAAACCCTAACTTACCTCACCTGACCGACGAATCTTCCCTGGATCGAGTAACCGGAGCTCTGATACCACTTTGTGGAGTCGGTATCAGAATCATCACCGTTCTCTCCGACTCTCGTACGTGCAAGAAGAAGAAAGACACCGGAGACTTTTAACGAGTTCGGTTACCGAGTTTCCTCGGGCCTACATCTCGGCCGGAATGGTACCGACGAATCCACTAGAGAAGAAGAGACAGTCGAGAAAGAACAGCCGGTGGCGCTCCACATCGACGATTGGAGGCTCACCGGAATTTACCAAGAAAGGAGACGCAACATCTTACCGACCTCTGCTCACTTACCTTGTGCCGCCGTCGAGAACCGAGCTCCACCTACGCCGGAAAGCTCCACCACGGTCGCGGTCTCCTTCTCTTCTCCGATCTCCCTCTCGAACCTTCTCTCCTCGAGCACCGCGTCCAAAACCGAATGAGTAACACGTTTAGGGTATTAACCCTAAAACACAAAACGCGTCGTTTCAACCAAACGGGTCGCGTTCCTTTCTTCAACAAATGGGCCGCTGGGCTGAGCGGGCCCAACACATATGATCACTCAAATTCAACTTATATATATACACACACATATACACTAAACTAAATTTCAAATGTTCCTTTTTCAATATCAATCAAATAAGGATTGATATTGCAAAGGTTGTGAATACAGGAAGATGGCTAAAGGTCAACATCAATAATAAATAGGCCATGAAATGGGCCTACTATCTCAATATCACTAAGGCCTAACACATAATTTATTATGTCTCGTAGCCCATAAGAAAATTCGCCTGGAGGTCGGTAGTTAAGATTTGGGAAGAGTAGCTCTGTCTAAAGGAGCGTGGCTTATATTTGGTTAACAACCGAATAATCGGATCGATTTGGGCTGAATAACACGTAATCATAATCGAATCGAACCGAATTAAACATAAAACCGAATGGTTATAATTTATGAATAAAACTTGATGTTTTCAGCTTCGGAGTTATCGGTTCTTGAGATTGTGCCATGAACTTAACCGTACGAATTAACACAAACCCACATAGAGAATCATGTCCATGAATGTGAAGCTTCTGGTTTTCATGATGACCTGCAGGTGTGGAAGCTATGGCTTGAAGCGAAAGTTATGGATCTAACCAGAGGAAGCTTTCTTGGGAGAGACATGTCTTGCATCAGAGGTTCTGATATGTGTTCTTGTGGGTTTGCTTGGTGTGCATCAGAAACCAAAAGACAGACAAAACAGATGATTAAGACAGATTTTTTTTTGGATATTGCAATAAATATTTAAATAAAACATGCATGAGTAAGGGCAGACCAAGTGAAAAATTCTGTCCACTGCATCATAACCTTCCATGGCGATCATTACTCTGAATTCATTATTTATCAAATATTGCATTCAAGGATATTCGTTGTCTCAGTAGATATAATTATATGAATTGAGGTATAAATCTGAACTCAAATTTCATTGGTAAGTTCATGAATTCAAGAATCATTCACCGACAAAATCTTGCAATTGTTTTTGGGATCTTTTTAGTGAGGTTCTTGGAAAGTGACAGAAACTTCGTCTTGTCAGCGCGTTACCTTAACCGGAAATATAATAAACAAATCAAAACACTTCACTTTTCATCGTCTTATCCTCCCGAAGAAATTGACAATATGCCATCTGTTCCTCGGCTTTCACACTGGTGAATTTACCCTTTTGCCCCTAACCGAGCTTCCCAGAAGGAGGAATACCTTCCCGGTTTCCGAGACACGGACCCGACCTTCCTTCCCCAATTACCTGTTCCTTAGTTGGCTTCCATGGTTGTTCCTTCTCGGAAATCCCGAAATTTTCCTCCTTTATATACAATCATCGACATCAATCCCACAAACCCATCTCTTCAAAATCTTCAATTCCTCTCAATTTCAACCACTTCGACACAAAGCTTTGACTCTTCTGCTCTAATGGCGTCACCCAAGTCATCTACGAGACCGACTCAGCAAAACCCAGAAGCCAATTTCCAGGATTTCTTGCCTACGATGGCGAGCAAGCTCGGCGGAGAGGCGCTGATCAGCGAGCTCTGCAAAGGGTTCGAGCTTTTGAAGGATGGCGAGAAAGGGGTCATCACGTTCGAGAGCCTCCGGCGAAATGCCGCGGCGGTGCTAGGGCTCGGAGATCTGACCGACGACGACGTCCGGTGCATGATCGGCGAAGGCGACTTCGATCGAGACGGAGCTTTGAATCAGATGGAGTTTTGCGTTCTCATGTTTCGGCTGAGTCCCGAGTTGATGGAGGCTTCGCGGTCGTTTGTCGCGGAGGCGATCGAGGACGAGTACGTGAGTTTCACGCGCCGGCGTTGACTAGGAAACCCTCTGGTCGATTCCGAGGGTCTCTTCTGACTGATTCTTACGATTTTACGAGTTTTTTCCCCTTTAATCCATTGTCGTTACTTGTTACTATTGACAAAAATACCGGACCATATATGTTTATGGTGTTTTCATTATTCGTAATTGTTAATCAAAAGAAATTGGGTAATAAAATATTAAATCACTAAACCAAAAGCAATAGTGACAATTAGTTATAATTACAGATAATATTTAAGATTTAATCTTATGGTAATCACCGGAGATTTAAGTTTCCGCGTGAGTGATAATGTAGGAAAATACGTGTAACCATGCAGTCCAAGATGTCCGGCAGAAGCCTCATCATGCATTGTACGTAGAAGAAGCAACACGCTTTCGGTCAATAAAGCAAACATCATCACTTCATCAGCACGACAAGGAGATATGGGGGTGAAATTGAACATTTTAAAAGTAACGGGGTAAAAAGCGAAGCATCCGTGAATCACAAGCCAACTTTGTCATCTCCTTTTTTCCAATGACCCATGAAGGTTTCTGATGTTTCAAGAAACACCCCTATTATTTCAATATATTATTTTGAGATCTCTGAGCAGGTGTCAAACGGACCGGTCCGGTGCGACTCGGCCCGAAACCTTACATTCAGCCCAAAGAATTCAGACTGGGGTTTGGACCGGTTCGATTTTTTTACCTAATAAATCAAATCTGAAATCTGATCTTATAGAACTTGAGTTTAAGTCGAATTCAAGTATGACCGTCCATTTAATATTTAAAAATATCAAAATTTTATGTGTTTTTTAATTTATTTTCTCCAAAAAAAAAAATCGGATTTTTGGATCGTCACGAAATCCGTCATGCTTAATCTGATAAAATCCGAGCCCAATTTAGACCCAATATGAAATATCCGAAATTTTTTCGAACCTATATTTTTAACCTTGGAATTTGATATTTTTTATGTGGTCTCGGATGAGGTTTCGAACTTCAATCCCAAATTGACATCCTTCTCAATAGTTGCACATAAAAAAGAATATTTACATTAGACTCTATCATTGTGAAATCAATCATTCTTTTTCGATTAAGATTAGTAGATTATAATTAATTGTATGTGAAGATCTACAATACTTGGTATAATTAATTTTGCAATTAAGTTTGTAACTAATCAAGATAAATCACTCTAATTTAGTTTGTTCAATGGAGCTATGATTGAATCTATAGAACAATTGATTTTTATTTCATAAATAACTAATTATAATTAACTACGCGTTTGCTGATCATGTTAATTCCTCGTAATCATCGCCAATTTGTGGAAAATCACATATTTTTTTCCATAGGGTTAAATTCATGGGGGATTTTCATTTATTTAGTGAGAAGGAAGACTAATAATAGTATATAATTAGGTGTTAAATGTCATGTCCTAATTAACATCATATGGTTTGGAATTTTCGTGTTGGCACAGCAACATATAATAAAGTTCAATCAAAGGCATGCACCAATATATATATATATATATATAAATAATCATACCTTAACTTTTTTTTTAGTTTCTTTAATGATGATTCTAATATATACCATTACTCGTCGTTAGACACCTAATATAGGAGGCCAACCACAACATGATATAATGACATTTTCACATGTATGATGCATTATGCCAAGAATATGAAAGAAATATTTTTTTTGGAATTTCTATTCATTTTATTCAAACTATATATAAGAAGAATATTTATGTCATCGACATATTTTAAGATCATAACATAACATCTATAAAAAAAATATTTACGTATTAGAAAATACACGATTATACGATATTTGTTAACTACTCAATAGTCTCAATATATCCGAATCTCTATTTAGTGAACATTAAATACAATTCATCAAGTTTCATTTACGTACAGTATATATATATATATATATATATATATATAAAGTGTTTTGTCCATAATATATATATATATATCTATTAAAAGAATAAAAATACTAAAGATGATTCCATTTATATTCTGGGAGTTTTTCTTAGTTAATCGAAATACTCGAGTTGTGATTAAATGATTGGGCCTAATGAATTTGAAAGAATTTATGACTCAATTTTAATTCCCTCAATTCAAACATCATAAGTCCATTAGATGTAAGTTGGACGAATGCATATATGAGTGTCATCATCATCATCATCATCATCATCATCATTGCCATTATCATCATCAACAACAACACAATAGAATATTAATGACGACAGTGATGATGCAACGGCGTCGTATAGACGACGAAGTTGGAACAAGACGAGAATCTGTCTCCGAGGACAAATCCGACGGCTGTTATTCGTTCAAATCGGACGGCCTAGATTCGTTGACCCTACCGTCGGTCAATTCAAAACCCACTTCCTCCCTCGCACGCAGCCACACAGTCGTTTGTCTTCGTCGGCTCTCGCCGCGCCCCCATCTTCCTGTCTTCTTTTCTATATTTTTTAATCATATATGCACTTTATTTTATATTAAAATATAAGGAATAAAATTACATAAAGTTTAAAAAAATACTAAAATGATCTGCATATTTAGATACTATTATCATATATTTTGTTATAATATGTTTTAATAGTGACATAATAACAAAATGCATACATCATTATGATCATCATCACCCCATATATATATAAGCGATATTTATTTCAATTATCTTAAACATTTTTTTTTGTCTCTTGTACATAATAAATCTGAGAATCACGAGTGGTACATATTTCAATCATCGTAAACATTAAAAGTCAAATTGAATAATTTCACTGATAACGTGAGGGTTTTTACTTTTTTACCCATTCACATTTAATTATATGGAATTGTGAATAATGTAGAATGGTAATAAACAAACACCATGATATAATATTGGTTTTGGAAAAGACATATTCTAGAGGAACATGATGATGATGACGATGACAGCAGCAACATATCATCATTATTATTATTTTCAATCATTTTTTAAAATATAAGAAAATGAGAACCCAAAGTTTTTTGTTTTCCCCCACCAACCCCCACTTTTTGTTTATCTCACAACGTCGCCGTTTTAGTCTAACCCTTGAAAAAAAAACCCCTAAAATAGATGGCTTCACTCTGACCCTATATTATTGCTTAAACTCAAAATAACCCCTAAATATTTTTCTACAAAATTTGTTGCCAAACTTTTTTTTTATCTACCTTCAATACGTCGGATCACACAATTATCATCATTATTTTTTTAATATTATAGAATTTGTATGGTAATTGATAGAGTTAAACAAATTTAAATTAAAATGATTTATAAATTTTAGAGAAGTAAGGTATTGCTAAAATTATAGGCTTTGAATGGTAATTAATATAGTTAAAAAATAAAAAAATTAAATTGATTTACGAACTTTGGAGAACTAAATTTTAAAAATGTTTTTAGAATTTATAAACCTGAACTAATAGTTTGAAAATAAATGTTTAAATTTTTGAAGTTTGGAGGGTTAAATGTAATTAATTATCAAATAATGGAATTAATAGATCATCAATCCAAGTCATGATTCTGTTATTATAGATTTAGAACATAATTACTAGGGCAGATATACATATAAAATTTGAAATAGATGCTATATAATGGAATGTTAGAAATATTTCATACCAAAATATTACGAAATTGATTCACATAATCCAAACCATATAAATTTGAATTTAAATTCACAAAAATCAACAAATTCTCAAATAAAATATACAATATTTTGATAAATAAATATAAAACTAAAAATATTTTTGTAAATATATAAATTAGTCGAATACTCACAAGATAAATCATCATAAAATATCAAAACCCGACCCAAAACTCGGATTTTTTGTTTCATGAAATCGGGTATCAATTAAAACAGGATACCCAAAAAACCAGCACATCTCTATTAAAAAAAAACCCCATGCCTAGAAATTACGAGAGGTGATCACAAATCATCATCAAGAAGGGTTTTGAAATTAATGAAACATACGAGGATTATATCTAAATTTACTACTTCTTGGGGGATTGACTTGAAAATTCTCAAAAGAAATATATATTTAATTTGGAAATAAGTTAAAACACTTTTATGGAAAAATATTAAAAAGGATAAAGAAAACAGATCATTTCGTTGGCTATAAATACGCTCTCTCCCCTCTCCAGCTTCTGATCATCTTGCATTTTAAAAAAAAAATCAGAAGAGGAATTTCAAAAGAGAAGGACCTCGTGAACAGACGACGAACACCGCTTCTCCATGGCGACTAAAGTGTATATCGTGTATGTGAATCTCTTTTCTCTGTTTTGTTTTGTGAATTTTGGGGCTCGAACATTGCCATTGTGTGCGATTACCGATTTGCCAAGCTGCTCGAGTTCTGCTGTGATTCGCCGCGTGATTCAAGTCCTGTGATCTGTTGTTTTTTCAGTGTCTACGGAAAATTTTATGTGTTTTAGAGACTTTGTCTGGTGATTTATGCGCTGGTTCTTGCTTATGCTACTGCGATTGCGTAGTTCCTCTTTGAATAATCTGATCGATGTTTCGCTTTGTTTCGGATTTGTTGTTTATAGTTGCGGATTTGATTCAATTTGTAGTTGGTCCTCAGGGTTCTCGATGATTTTGGTGTCTCTTGCAATATTTGATGCGTCATTTTGCCTGAAACTATGTTGTTAGGATAAGGTATTTTCGCCTTTAGGGTGAGATTTGGGTGTTTCTTTATTATCTTTCCGACATACTTTCGATCTCCGATCATCAATTTTGTGAATCGCTGTTTTGCTTCGTTTCAATAATGTGCCTTACGGTGTATTGGGAGCCCTAAGAATGCTATGAGAACAACAGTGTGAGATCAAATCTCGCTCATTGTAAGCATGCCAATTGAGCTATTCGGAGTTCTTCACTGGTTTGATCTAATGTTAGAGACGATTGTACCTCCATTTAGCTAAAACCAGACAGGGGAACACGGAATAGAATACAAGTTTCTGCAGATGTGAGTTAGAGATCAGACATGATATGGCATTTGCTCGTTGTAACAGGTTTTACTCCATGTACGGCCATGTTGAGAAGCTGGCTGAAGAGATCCAGAAAGGGGCTGCCTCTGTTGAAGGCGTCGAAGCCAAACTGTGGCAGGTGCATGCTTAACTCTGCTTATGAATTGCCTTAATTGAGAATGGGTTTGCATTCTGAATTTCGCCTGCATTAGTTACTTTAGGTATCAATATTGATTAGAGATTTATCCGGGGGCAGGACTGGCTAAGAACCCTCAAACTAGTGCTGAAATAAGAATTTCCAGATTGTCCTTCTACATTAGTTGCTGGGGAGCAAACCCATCTTACATTTATTGTTTCGGTCTCAATCTCATCTGATAATCCATTCAAAGTCGTAGACAAAAGCTCTGATCACAAATTACCATCACCGTCTAGACACACTATATCTAAACATCAAAGTATTGAGCGGGATGTTTTTGACAGGTACCAGAGACACTTCCAGAAGATGTTCTGGCAAAGATGAGTGCACCACCAAAGAGTGATGTCCCGATTATTACACCCAACGAACTCGCTGAGGCTGATGGATTCGTTTTTGGCTTCCCCACGAGGTTCGGCATGATGGCTGCTCAGTTCAAGGCATTCTTGGATGCGACCGGCGGCCTCTGGAGGACTCAGCAACTCGCCGGGAAACCAGCCGGCATCTTCTACAGCACCGGCTCTCAAGGGGGTGGCCAGGAAACCACTGCGTGAGTTTCTCTTATCCCATTCCTCATTGCCCAACTTTTGAATATCCGCTCAAAACGGATCTGAGAACGAGATCGGGTATATATTGTGAGGTCATAGGATTCACGTTGAAATAACTCAAAATCTTTGTGAACTGGACTCGCTCCCACCCCTGACTTTTGCGTAATCCAATGGATTTCCTTTGGATCAATTACTTGTTCATTGTGATATTATGAGAAAACGCTGGCTGATGATATGAGGGATGGCAGGTTGACGGCGATAACGCAGCTGGTGCACCACGGGATGGTATTTGTGCCGATAGGGTACACGTTCGGGGCGGGGATGTTCGAGATGGAGAAAGTGAAAGGAGGCAGTCCGTACGGGGCCGGGACTTACGCCGGCGACGGTTCCAGACAGCCCTCCGAGCTGGAGCTCGAACAAGCCTTCCACCAGGGCAAGTACCTCGCCACCATTTCCAAGAAGCTCAAGGCTCCTCCTGCTTAAACACCATACATACTACATATAATATGTCTTAATTAATAAATCACACAAGTTATGTTCGGTCTTTGGGGTTTGGGTTTTTCATATATTCTTTGTCGGTTATTTCTCTATTTTGCATTTTGTGATTTTCTTCCTGTTTTTAATTATTATCCACTCTACATTACAACTTCACAGCAAGTGTGTTTTGCAATAGAAAGAAAAAAATAAATAAATAAGTTTTTGCTGATAATCTAGGTGTTGAATGGATGGGGTTTTTATTTTGAGTTTTTGGATTTAGTTTTTAGTTTTTAGATTTTAGTTTTTGGTTTTTGGCTTTTGGTTTTTATAGATTTGTAAATCTAAAAAAATATAGCTTTTAGTTTTTAGTTCAATTCTTTCCATAAAGTGGTTTTCCTGAAAACCAGGAAAACCAAATTTTAAAAACTTGATTGATAATTTTTTGAGTTTTTAAAATCTAAAAACTCCCAAAACCCTTTGCCATTCAACTAGTGATGTCAAAATGAGCCAAAACCATATATATATATATATATATATATATATATATATATGCCAAATAAAATACCAAATAAAAACGGATCGAACGAGTCAACTTCGCGACGAGTCCGAACCCATCCGGAATAGCTCAGTCGGCTCACAAATCGGCTCGGGAGGGGACATTAAAAAAATATTAGGATTTCATACTTTAATTTCTTCACTTCTTATGTTTATATAGCAAATTAAAATTCATGATATGTTGATGTTGGTGTATATTTTTTGTTATATTTTGATATTGTTGGTGTATGAAACTTTCATATTGATGTTGATGTATATTTTTTGTTATATTTTGATATTGTTGGTGTATTACACTTTTTTATGTTTGTTTGGTTTTGTTAATTTTTCTTGATTTAGATATATTTTTATAGATTGTTATGTTAAATATTTTATGTTATATTGTATGACTTCAAAATATTATTGTTACGTAGACTTTAAATGATTAATTTTCATGTAATTTTAAAAAAAATCGAATAATTAGATAAAAACGGACTGGCTCGCGAGCCGGCTCGGAGCTCGGACAATTTGGTCTGGGTCAGAGTTTTTCTAGCTCGTAAAAAAATGGGTCGAACGGGCTGAGCCAAAAATGAGCTGGCTCGAGACGAGCCTGTTCGGGCCGGTCTGAGCCAGCCCGTTTTACATCACTACATTCAACACCCTAGTGTATCTACCATTTTCCGGTCCCACGTCGTCAATTGAGAAACGTATCAAACCCATGAACCAAATTGGTCTGGGCCTCGAAATCTTTTAAATGGATCGGATAATGTAGGCCCATTTACAAGGGAATGTGGCCCATTTAAGCCCAATTAATGGTGGTTCTAATTTCTAAATGAATATATTGGGCCTCTTTCTAAGAAATTTGAAACCCCGGCTCTTTTTTTAACTACGACCTCGTGTCTGTTATTGATATGCAATTTCTTCTGCTTGGTGAGACATTCTTTTACATTGAGTAATTTGGCATCAGAAGAACAATAGGTAGATCATCAACAAACTATTATAAATAGATTCGATCATCTTAATTATTTCGACTTTGGTTCAAATTTAAATCTACCTCGAATCCATTTCGAAAAATCTTCGATCCGAACATTCGACCATATGTATTTCCTCTCATTATATTATATAACATGTAGTATTTCAACATTTTTTATTGGAATATTAACATTTTTGAGTGGTTTATTGGTAATAAAACATACAAAATATGTTTTTATCTTGAATTCAAATCTAAGAGTGGACCAAAATTATGGTGAACTTGCGGATTATAAAAAAAAACACAGTGACATCTTTTTCATTATCTTCAGTCTCCTTATGAATCTTCAGACATGAATATAAATAAAAATTTCCGACACTAACAACAAGGGTTTATTAACATTTTATCAAAAGAAAAAAAAAACAAGTGTTTATAAAATTAACATGTTAGGTCGTTTTCGACAATAAGAACGTTTGTCACCCGAACAGAGGACAATGAAAATATTTGATAAGTTTTATTTATCTTTTTTTATGAGACCCGTATTTCTATATAATTGATCACGTAATGCTCGGATTAAACAAAATTATCATATTCTATAATTAAATTACAGATCGTATAAACAAGATGGGAAAACCCTAAGAGTGGTTTTGGTACACATGCACTATGACATAACATTCATCTTCTATTCTTAGTTAATGTTTTCTCTCATTATCAATCTCTACAATACTATATCTCGATTTTATTATATGCTTTTCAACTTTGTTATATTTTTATTATACAAACCAAAATGACGAATCTTTTGCATTAATTATATGATTCAATTGTAACTAGTGTGTGTTAAAGGGTAGAATATACTGCGAATTAATGGTAGTGGAAGGACTTTTTTTCTTTTATTGTTGAATTGGAATATTAATTTATTAGTGTGCTCCGATCCGTTAATTTAAAAGTTCTGAGATAAAAAAAAATCTATGTTTTCCTTTAATACGGCAACGATCGATTTCCATATTGTCATTTGAATTTAAACTTTTTTTGGGTAACCAAACGATAGTTTCATGACTATGTTGTTTATTTAAATTTAATATAAATGTTAGTTTAACTTATACTTTTGACTGATCACTTATGGAAATTCGAGGGGGACCAAACTAATTAATTTTATATATATATATAATATGATATGATTAAATATTCGAACGTGAGGGATCATATTGGTTTATTCGTTTAGAATTCGATCTTTGTCTTATAATTTTGTGTAATGAAAAAATAAACAAAAGTGATTGGAACCTCAAGAGAAGGTACTTTATTTTTTTTAAAGTAATATAATTAACATTATCCAACAATCCATGAGTAGATGATTTTAGTAATAAAATAGAAAGCAGGGGTCATGACATGCCGTGTTGCCGCCAAAGCAAAAGACATAAACCCTAAAATATTAACAAACGATTAAAATATTAATAGAAGAACACATCATAATTTCGTTGCTGCATGGAAGAGTGACAACACGATGTTGGAGGCTACTTGTTGCATGTGCATGCATTGCCCCAACACAAAACAAATGGGAAAAATATATATAATATTATGGATTGGATAAACGATATTATATTAAAGCATATGACTAACACTTGTAACTTAATTCCTATCCGTATCCTTCCGTCGGTCCAAAATTTAAATGAGACTTTTTTTTTCTCCTATCATTAGCCTTATGCATAACTTCATATAAAAAATTTGTGTTTGGTCATGGACTAACCAACCAAGTGTTGGTTATGTTTGGACAAAAGAAGATGTGATATGAATCATGATGCTTTTGAAATAGTGGGCATGAGACATACAAACATAGCATTATGTGTTTTTTGTGTGTGTGTGTGTATATATATATATATCAACATCCCAATTTTAAGCAGCCCATGATGACCATGCTTAGAGTTTTACTATTCTATATATGATACAAAAATATTATATTTTTATCATGTCACTGTCCGAATGCAACAAGAAAATCGCTAACATGGTCATGTTTACTTTTTTATTTTATTTTTTATTATACTAAGCAAACATTATATTAATTTTGTCCACTGTCTCAGTGTATACATCCTTCCCATTTTATATCTTTTATTTGATGTGTGTGTGTGTACGTATACATTATAAGATATTGAGAGGACATCGACCTATCAAGAGGTTGATTTCCATGCGTACGTAAATTGATATCTATAAATCTTATGATTAGAGGTTAAGTTGGTTTAAAATTGCTGTGTATAATAATAGGTAATCCTTTGGTAATTTTGATTAATTTTAAAACGTAGAACATGTAATACAGCTCTAATGGGCCAAAAAGGTCGGACATGAATGGGCCAAAAAGCCCAGGATGGGGAGCAAGCCAAGTTGTATCGCACGTGGGGATTATCTTTACAAGACCCCGGTCAAAGTCTCAAAGTCAACGCTCTAATTTGCGCACGTGTTAATGTTTCAATATCATCATGCCAAAATCAACATCACACGTGCGCCACTCATATTTTGTTCAAGTCGACGAGTCTTTTCGTTCCCTTTGTCGCGAAAATTTTGAAATTTTAACATCAGCCGTAAGCAAAGGAAATAGTGTTTTTTTCTTCTTCATATTTTACTTATTTATTTAATTGAAAATAGAGTTAATTACGATCGATATTTTTTATGGAGATGAATTTATAATTCGTCATCTGCCTTATTTATTTACAAAATGTTATAGAAACTATGTTCGTCTGGGTTCAATGTTGCCACCTCAGCTGGGTATGGCACTTGCAAAAATAAATAAATAAATAAATAAAAGAGCACTGCAATAATTAAATAAGTTGTTATTATGTCTTGGTCGGTTTATTTTATTTTTCCATATAAATATAGTTGCTAGTTTTATATTATGAAGAAGCGAAACATAAAACAATGTCAGACAAAAACAATACCTTTTTTTGTCAAACAAAAAAAAAAATATAAGGATATAAACAAATAGATAACGAGCACAAAGTCACAAGTCAAAGTATGGTTTTAACAATTATCGTAGGTTATAGAATTACCAATGAATTATATATTTTTTTTCATTATCTATATACACACACATTCTATAATTTTCTTCTTAAAATATTAATAATAGGGTTGTCTCGTCTTTCAATAAATTCCATGTATATTCTGTTTTTTTTTCTCAATACTCATAAAATAAAAGTTATTTATTGTATTATATATGCATAAAATGTAATAGAGAAGATGAACTGACACATTATCTGATTAAAATCAGAAATCAATACCAAAAAAAAGGAATGAAAATTAGAAAACCCAAGAAAACAGGAACTGTCTTTGTACATGAACAGTCAAAACACAATATCAAAGTCAAGATTAGAGTGATACATTACAGACATCATCATCATCACATTAAACCTTCTACATCAGAAAGAGTCTCTTCACCTGCCTCTTCTCTCTGTTTCTAGTCACTGCCCCCATTGCTTGTAACCGGGTGCCCATTTGGGTGACTTGGGGCTGAAGTAACACGAAACAACCCTAGAGTTCAACAGCTCGACGATCGGAGCAAATTTCACGCACCTCGGCGTCTTGTACTGATTGATCGATGCTCCTAAACTTATCGCGTAATCCATCAGCTTGTCGAAAGTCCCCTGCTCCACAATCTTGATCTCGAGCGGACCAATGGACCTGTCACTGACCCTGCCCTGTCTGTACACACTGTTCAGTGACTCTTCAATGGTTAAGCAGCAGTCCTCGAATACAGACGGAGGGATTGGTGTTTTGCCCTTTAGGGTTAGCTCCCAGAACAAGACATAGTGGCCCGGTACACTTGTTGTCGTGTCCGCATAGCTTGTGTACTCGGATAGAGTGGCATCGAACGGGACGAGGTGTGTCACCGCGTTTTTCACCGCGTTTTGGAGTTCGACCTCGTCTGTCTTGTCTGAATCTATGCTCAGCACCACGTTTTTCCGGCATATGAAGCTGAATTGTGGTGCATTGTTCTTGAAGCCCGTCACTCTCAGAACATCGCCCACTCTGTACCTGTAAAGACCTGCAGCCATCGAAAGAGAATAAACACTTAGAAATCATCTCGATTGAACATGAAATTCCAATTCTTTTTTTCCTCTGAGATGATCAAAGATTGCTGATCTTACCAGCGTAGGTAGTGACAACAAGCTCATATTCATGCCCAAGCTTGACATCAACAAGATCAGCAAGCTCCTTTTGCTCCTTCTCGGTGAGTGATTTGGGCACATTGATGGAGTTGGTGACCCCATTGTTCTTATGAACCGGCAAGAACTCGAAGTAAGCCATGGTCGGGATGAGCGTGTAAGAGACCTCGCTCGGTTTGCAGAGCGGCCGAAGGTTCACTCCAAAGTAACACTCGGAAGAAGCATACATCGTGCAGACAAGAGGCAAGCCATTGCTGTAGTAATCCAGCGTGGGAATGTACTGTGACATTGTCCCGGTCACAATCACATCCACATACTTAGTGTTGGGCCACAGCCTGGTGATGATCCCTTGCCAAGACTCCTTCCCACATTCATCCTCTACGAAATCGGCCAGTTTCGGGTTGGGTTTAAGGATCTTCCCGACCGCCTCACGGACCGAAGGATCGGTTATCTGGGCACTGACCGTTCCAGTTCTAATGTCACGAGCCAGCTCAGGCCAGTGTTTCTCGAGAAACTTGATTGCCCTGATGAAACCAGAGGCGAAAACAGCTCCCACGCGAAGAACCTCGTTGTGTTGGCACAGACCGCAGAGCATCTGAGAGTACATGCTCTGGTAAGAGTCAGGGCAAAGGATGGTCTCGTTGGGGCTGGTGTAGTTGGTGTAAGGGTCAAAGGGTCGTTCTTTGAAGTGGGAGGATTTGTAGTAACTGGTCAGGACAGGACGAGCGAGGAGACCAGATGGAGTTTTGGACTCGGATTTGATGAACAGGAAGTACATTCCTTTGCCCTCGTCGAGACCAGGCACGAACTGGCTCATCACTGGCATCAAGAGGCTGTAGAGAAGTGATCTCCTGTCGAGTTCCTCTTCGATTGTCGGCATCAGCTTCCTCTCCCCACCTGATGTCCCCGAGCTGTGTAACAATTTCAGAACACGCACTATTATCAGAGATGATCCGTAAATTTGACGATGTTCCTCATTTTCTAAGCAATAAATCACTATAATATTGATCTGTAATTTGACAAAGTGGTGAATAGCTGACGTTAAACGTAAAAGAAACTCGCTTTCGGAGAAAATCTTGAAAACAGAGACACAGAGAGAGCAGAGACCATACACACACCCGAGAGAACAGAGAATGGTCTGAGCATCTTTGTCGTAAGGCTCTTAGTGCCCAAAAACCAGCAACCATGACGACCAAATTTGTGGAAAAACGACCAGAAGAATCAGATGAGAAATCGAAAAAAAACATAAAGGACGAACCTTGTGAGGAACTCAGAGACGGGTTTGGAAGAGAGGATGGGGGACGTATCGCCATTAGCGATCCTGTTGATGTCTGTCTGAATATCCTCGTAGGTTATGACTGGCATGAGTCTCTTAAAGCTGCCGCGGTCGGTGCGACCGCCGAGGCCGTGGCGTTTGAGGTACTCCACGTCAGCATTGCGGGTCAGGATCTCCTCTAGAACGCGTCTCTGAACCGCGTCTGCGTTTGCGGTCACGTCCTCGATGAACTGCAGCTTCTTCTTGTTCTTCTCGGCGAGGATCTGGTCCGTGACCTCGAAAGCTACGTTCTTTGGTGCCTCGGGCATGGTGGGTATCTTGATTTAAGAGATAGAGAGAGAAACAGAGAATATGAAGAAGAAGAAGAAGAAGAAGAAGAAGAAGAAGAAGAAGAAGAAGAAGAAGATATGCTTCTAGTTCGAGCTCTTTGGGGTGTGAAGAAGAATGGAAGAGAGGGGGTCGATTTATACGGAGGGAGGCGGAGCAAGGGCAGAACTGTAATTTCATAATTATGGAAAAAAAAGTTTTGTTGTCCATAAATTAAGTGTGTACACTTGCCTTTCATGTTTATTGGACCGTCTGGGGGTTACGGAATCAAGTCTGTACACTTACTATTCATGTTTAACGGAATTATTGTACAACAATATAGTAAAAAATAATATATATCAAATTATTTATACACATTAAACTGATCCAGTGCAAAGGGTATAAATGGGCACATATTTTATAACGGAGGGTTTAGCTGGTTGACCGCCTCCGTAATACCGGCAATACCCGGTGATTCCGCTGCAATTTGCAACCGGTTGTCCCACGAAATACCGGCATCAACCCTTAAGAAGGGATTTTTTTTTATGATCCTAAAGCTTACACAAACCAATACAATTAAAATAAGAAAGAAAATATAAACCGGCTGCGCTTTTATTTTATCCGGTTAATCACAAAAACGGCGTTCATTGGAACTTATCGCGATATTTATAACGAAGGTCACTGTATCGGACGAGAAATTGAGAGTTACGGGGTGTTGGGGGGACCAGACAGCTGGACTCCATACCTAGTAGGATGACACGTGTACGGGGTTGTAGTTTAGTGCCTTCACGTAGTTTATTTTTCATGGGAATTTTTTTTTGCGGACATGAAAATCAAATGAGTAGATATCAACGATTTGTTTTCCATATTTTCGGCTCAAATCATGAATAAACTTCCTTTTTGTTAAACAATGGAATTTTGGTTTATAAATGTTAAATTATGCAAATGTTCGAGAAAATCCACAATTATTATGTGCGTATATATCTATACATACATATTGGATGAAAAGTGAATTTCAAAATTCGGGACAATAATAAGTTTATCATATGACCACTCTGAAACCCGAGAACGATCGAGTCAAAAGATTCATGCGTATATACGATGAATTTGATTATATTACGAAATCAAAAATTTTAATCGTGTTTTAGAATGCTATATATATATAAACTTGAAAATCATTTTTTTTAATCGTGTCTTAGAATGTTATATATAAACTTGAGATTAATATAATGTTATTGTTGTTGTTTTAGAATCTTTTTAAGATGTTGTTTTAGAATGTTTTATAATTGTATAGAGAAAAAATTAAGTTGTACTTAAAACTAAAGAATGAGTGTATCGAATCACAAACTTTTTTTTTTTTAAAAAAAGAAACATGTTATGCAATTGTAATCAGACATTTAGAAATTGTAAAATAATATGTAATCAGATTCCAAGAGTCTAATATCATGAAAAAAAATACATAAAAAACAACGAAATAATGTGAAGAATATATGTGTTGGAAGACATGCATATTTTCTTCGACCAAAAAAAAAACCATGTTCAAGTTGAATATACATACTTTATAACACGCAGCATTTTAACTGATATAATATATATATATATATATATATATATATAATGTAAAAGTATATATGACTCAAAATATGCTGAGTCAAATTCGTAGGATACGTAAATCAGTTAGCAAGTTGAATCAATATTTGGGCCTTTTTCTCCAAGGGAAAAAAAATTAAAAAAGAGATCTGAATTTAAGACAACGAAAATCTTTTAGGTTGGAGATCGGTGCCTAACATCTACATACGTGTATACACATACCGTTTGTATTCGATAGTCAAATACTTAGGTAAAATTTCAACCCAAAAAAATATACTCAAGTAAAATAGTTGACCATTTTTTTTAAGGAAAACTTACGAGCGAAAGCAAGCCAAGACTTTATATTTCATAAATTTCGCGTCAAATATCAATTAGTATTTACTTTTGTAGTTGGAAACCTCTATTCTAATAACTCAAAACCTTATTGAAATGATAAGGTAGAGATGGACACATGTCGGATATCTAGAAATTTGAGGGTATCCGAATCCGAACCCGAACGTTTCGGGTTATATGTTTTATTATCCGATCTCGTATCCGTAAAATCGGATATCCAAATTCGAAAACCCGTGAGATAATTTTCGGATACCCGAGGATATCCGAACTCGAATATTTATAATTTTTTCAATTATTATTTTTAAATATATTTATATATACACACTCAAAATCATTGAAAATAAATTTAAATTGTATTTATATCTAAAATAAATTTATTTTTAAAAAATAAATCATAAATATATCCCAATAATATCTATATAATCATTAATATTAAATAAAATAACACAACATCTAATAAAAAATCTAAATTTTAAAATATATTTTTTTTATTATCCGGGTACTCCGAGAGTATCCGTGAGATAATAATCATTACCCGAACCTGAACCCGAAAATTCGGGTATTCTAATATCAATACCCGATCTCATGTCTCATTCGTTTGGATACCCATATTTTCGGGTACCCGACCTTCAGGTCGGATCGATTACTCGAAATCCGGATATTTTTGTCTATCCCTACTATGATAAGGTGTGTATATATATTCCAATCTATTTATTATATATTGAAGCGTCTAAAACATTATATTTTATTGAATTTGGAAGATTCCATTCTATATATATCATAGTTTGTAAAAGGAAAATGTTTTGTAGGTCGAGCTACTAACAAAGTTTACATAAAGCATATCATACATGAACATCTGAAATAAAATTGAATTTAATAGGAGAAAATATAAATCCTGATTTTTGACAACTCAGTCGACCCATCGATAATTAATCCTATAGTATCTAAGATGTCAGTTAAAGTTCTATACAAATAAAGAGAGTAATGAAGTGAATTTCAACGCTCAACCTTTATTATACGACGCTTAAATTGAACGAAAAATACAAAAAAAAAAGAATATAATAAATATAGAGTAAATGGAGAGAGTGCGTCTGGAGGTGCCACGTGGAGGCGCCCCACCGCAAGGGCGGAAATCAAGTGGGTTCGGGTGCACGGAGCAGGCATGTAGGCCTTCATCCCCGAGTCTTAGTGCTCGGTGCTCCGTGTAATGCTTCGCCGAGGGGTTTTTTGGTAATTTTAATTTGTTCGAATCCGTACTATCTGACTCTACTGCCACGAGAGAGGGGAGTTTTTGTCGTGCAATTATACGGAAGGCTGTGAGCCCTGCGGGAGACACCGACAGTCGACAGGCTTACAAATCTTTGACCGTTGACTTCCTATTTCCTCTGTGTATTTTTTTTTTGGTATTTTATTCGATATATTTTTTGTACGATAAAAATAGATGGTCGATGCTTTTAATTGTTCATCAAAAGAGTTCTAACATTAAGCGTAGCCCCCTTCCAACTTTCTGTATATATGTATGTATTTTTTTTGGTATAAGTATATATGTATGTATGTACGTATATATGTGTGTGTGAGAACTTATTCGAATAATTTGATTGACCAATGCATACTCAAATGCAGCTACATGTATATATATATATAACCGTTTCAAATACCTGCCTCCATCTTTATCAAAAAAGAAATACTACCTTCATGCATACAATAATCCACGTGGGCGTCAAAGGAAAAGGAGAAGAGCCGGAGAGATATAACAGAGCTACTAATATTCTTAATTACAAGATATAGAATTGTAATAATGGTGTCGCAAACGTGCATGTGGACGGTTGATTATATATATATATATATATATATATATATATA
>NW_010968712.1:66305-106048 GCF_000463585.1 Tarenaya hassleriana | reverse complement strand
CTGAAAGGTTTCATTTCGGAAACTTAAAAACGTGGTTCCCTAATTGCATATCTTGTCTCCCGAGCATGTGAAGATGTAGTCTAAGGCCTACCTGCGGTGTATAAACTATAGTTTCTACACAATATAGACTTAGCATCATTAATATATATATATATATATATATATATATATATAGGCTTAGCACATATTGACTATCGTCGTTCCAAGTTCCACTAAAATTATTCATTATCGGTCCACGTACATACGTACGTACGTACATACATACATATAACAAGTGTTAAGAAAGTATATGATTATCTTATATATTACTTTGATAGGAAAAAAAAATATAGTTTCTTTAATCGTCAACTAGAATAACCAATGAGAAAATATCAATATTTCTAGGGAATTCAAACCGGTATTGTGGCTTTCTAGAATTGATGAAAAATGTTCAGAAGTGAAATTATTCTTTATGATTTGTGTATAACGTGAAGGCAGGATCGTGTCTGAAGAGGAATAAATATAAATAAATAAATATATAAATAAATAAAAAAAAGAAGAGAGTGAAGGGAAGAAAGTGGACACATCAAAGTTGATTGGTTGGGGGAATATTATTTTTTAAAAACCACATATGGAAAAGTGTATCCTCTTTTTATTTAAAGGGCTCTTTCTTAATGTTTTTTTATTTCATTTTTCGTCTTTTTATGTAAATCGAATGTATATTATATGTAGTGGCATATGTTACGAGGGCTTCCTTCTTTCCCTCTTTTGACACATTTACATACACCAAAAATGTGAAATTAATTTTTATATTTACGTGTAGACATTAGGGGACTTTGAAATTATTGCTATAAAAGAGAAGTGGAAAACTATAAAAGAGAGGTGTTGATAATGGACGCATGCATGTAATAAAAAGGTTCATTGAATCTCTTGAAGGACTCGTACCCATCAATTTGGTAGAGTTCTCGAAATGGACATAAGGCAGCGGCTAATGTGATGTCATGGAGAAAATATTTAAATGACAAAACACAAAATTGCCCAGATATAATCGGAAACAAACAAAGGGCGGCTCGATTCATGCACTTCTCTTCACAACCAGATCAAGAAATTATGTTGTAATAAAGAGTTTATGAAGCGCGTGCGCACATTCACAGGCATAGTTATATACGTATGTGTGTGTATATATATATGTACACATGTATGTGGAACAAAAACAAAACTCAAAATTACTTCAACGAGACACTCAATTGGCCAAAAAACTCAAGCTTTATTAGGTATTGGTGATAATAATTCATGTGTGAAAATGGTCTCACACAACCGAAATACATTCTTGAAAGGGCGATTGATGATTGAAAATGTTTTGCTCGCTTCGGAGATTGTTAGAGAGTATAATAGAAATTCAACCAAGAGAAGTGCAATGATCAAGATGTTGGATTTGGGTTTATTTGATAGAATCAAAACGGGCCTAGTCCGTGAGAAGCTCGGTCCGTATAAATTTAAATCTGCAGAATATTAAGAGAATATTCTTATTTGAATTTGAAATTCAAATTCAAATTGGATTCAAATCCGCAGAAAATCTATCAAATATGATTGAGATAAGATTGAGATAATATCAAAATAAAATCAAATTTGAATTTTGAAATTCAAATTGATTTGTTTTGAGATTCTCTCATCTACTATAAATAGGGGTCTTGGGTTAGCTCATAAAACACACAGAAAAGAAACAAGCATTCTAGAGAAAAAGAGCATTCACATATTTGCTCATATCTCTCTCTGAGTTCGCTTGGTATTTGGAAAGCTTCTTCCAAATACGCGGTCGTTGTATCCTGGGAGTTCACCGTGCTCCAATAGCCTCGAAGCTTTAGAGGTGGCACGGAAATCGAACTTAAGGAAACTGTGTTTCACAGGCCTCGACAAAATAATTTTTTAATTTCAGGTACTTATCTGGAATCGCTCGAATTGTCGGAGTTTTGTCGTCGTCAACAACCGCCGTCCCCAACAATCTTAAGTTCGATATGGTTAACACGAGGCAAACTTCTCGGGTAAGTGCCTAAATCTCCTTTTAATTTCGGTATAAAATCTCACACGAATTTGGATCTAAAAACAACTAGGTTTATAAAAAAAAAAATGTTGGAAAAAAAAAAACCAAATAGTTGTTTTGTGAAGCCCAAATTGAGTTTAAGGCCCAAATTTAAAATTGAAGCCCAAATTCAAAGAGATTAATTGAAAAGCCCAAAAGAGTAAGCCCAAATTGAAAAGTTTAGTCTTGGCCCAATTTGAAGAGATTAATCTAAAAGCCCATAAGAGAAAGCCCAATATATTTACAAGTGTTTTGTGGGAAAAAAAAAAGAAATATTCTTATTTTTTTTTTGAAGAAAAGAAAAAAAAAATTAAACAAAATCGGAAGTAACTTTTCCTGTAAATTGGGGAAGCAAGCTTTGTCTTAGCGGGCCGGGTTTGAAGAGGAAGCCCTTTATACCCTCCTCATAGTAAGGACGTGGGAATCGGGGTGAACCCTCCGGCTATCACTGGAAGCGAGCAAAACCAATTTATAAGTTAAGTGAAACTCGGTTTAGTTTATAAGCTTTGTGAAAGCTAACAATGATTGGATTTATTCAACAGATCATTGATAATCCAAGAAATCCCATGGATTCAAATACTGCTCCAGGGAATGAGATTCCTGCTATGGATATCGATGAGAATCCTCATATAGCGGAGGTTACGAACCCCGTTAATCATGATGTTGCTGGCACAGATATGAATAATCAAGTGCCAAACGTTGCGAACGTTGTCCTACCAGAAATGCCTTCGGTTGTTGCGAACTCCGAAAACCAGGCAATTCCTATTGTGCCTATCGGCCCGGCTGAGAGACCTGAACAATTTAAGGGTCAAAATTTCAAACGCTGGCAACAAAAGATGTTGTTTTTCTTAACACAACTTAAGTTGTCACGGTACCTCACTGAAGAGGAACCAATCCCAGAGGAGGGCAATGCCAAATCTCTAGCTAGTTGCCAACAATGGAAACATAACAATTTCATGTGTTGGAACTTTGTGCTGAACGGTTTGGATGATTCGCTTTATGGTGTTTTCTCCAAATATGTTACGGCAAAGCAACTCTGGGAAGCGATTGATCATAGTTGTGGAACAAGTAGATGAATTACAAATCATCTTCCACAACTTGGCGGGAGAAGACATCATGGTAAATGAACGGTTCCAGGTGGCAACTCTGATTGAAAAATTGCCTCCCTCCTGGACGAGTTTCAAGAATGACCTGAGACAAAAATCTAAGGATATGTCTTTGAAAGATTTACATCGTCGTGTGAGAATTCGGCAGGAATCTCAACCTATTCTTAAAATGAATGGGCAGTTTGGATCCAAGGCAAATGTCGTTGAGACGACTAAGGCCAAAGGGATTAAGAAGCGGAAGATTGATAAGAATGTCAACTCCAAGAAATTCAAGGGGAATTGCTACATCTGTGGCAAGGTTGGACATCTGGCGAAGGATTGCTACCATCGCAAGGAAGGTGCCCAGAAGAAAATTGGGAATAAAACCCAAGCTCATGTAGCTGAAGTAGAAGATGGGGAGTCTGAATTCGTAGCAGTTGTGTCAGAAGTGAACATGGTCGGAGATAATCCGAGAGAATGGTTGATTGACACTGGAGCAACCCGCCACATTTGTGCTAACAAATGGATGTTCACCACCTATGACACTGTCACCGGAGAAAGCTGCTATATGGGAAACTCTGCTGCATCCAAAGTGGAAGGCAAGGGTTCAGTCATTTTGAAGATGACATCTGGAAAGAAGCTGACGCTCACTGAGGTTCTTCATGTGCCAGACATTCGCAAGAACCTGCTCTCTGGATCTGTGATGTCAAAGAAAGGCTTTAAGCTAGTGTTTGAATCTGAGAGAGTTGTAGTGTCAAAAGATGGTGTGTATCTGGGTAGAGGTTATCTAGCAAATGGTATGTGCAAGATGAATGTAATGACCATTTGTAACACCAATGCGGCAAACAATATAACCGCAAATGATATTAATAAAGCTTCTACTTCTTCTGCTTACTTGATTGAGTCAAGATTATGGCATGGTAGATTAGGACATGTGAATCTTAAGTCTATGCAAAGATTAATGTCTTGTAATCTACTGCCAAAATTTAAATTAGACAAAGACCACAAGTGTGAAGTCTGCGTTGAAGCAAAATTTGCTAAGTCTTCGTTTAAAAATATTGAACGAAGTACTGAACCTTTGGAATTGATACATACAGATGTATGCGATTTGAAATATGTGTAAACCAGAGGCGGAAAGAAGTACTTCATTACATTTATTGATGATTGTACTCGATATTGTTATCTCTACTTAATGAGAAGTAAAGATGAGGCAATAGACATGTTTAATCTCTATAAAAACGAAGTTGAAAATCAACTTGGAAAGAAAATCAAAGCTTTGAGAAGCGATAGAGGAGGTGAATATGAGTCACCACTGGTAGTAGTGATAAAGTGATTAAATCTACGAAAACCATGTTATCAAATTACTTTGACATGAAAGACTTGGGAATAGCAGATGTAATACTTGGTATGAGAATTATCAAGACACAAGACGGTTATGCGTTATCCCAAAGTCATTATATAAAACAAATCTTAGAGAGATTTGACAGAGATGGAAATTCTGAGGCCAGAACTCCAATTGATGTTAATTCTCATTTGAAAAAACATCACAACCACAGACATATCAAGAGGCTATGTCATCACCCGAAGCTCCTTATTGGAAGGAAGCGGTGAAGAGTGAGATTGAATCAATCCGGCAAAATCACACTTGGGAACTTGTGGATCTTCCACAATGATGCAAACCATTGGGTTATAAATGGGTCTTCAAAAGAAAGATGAAACCGGATGGTTCTATTGAAAAATACAAGGCGAGACTTGTAGTCAAAGGCTATAGGCAAACTGAGGGTGTCGATTACTTCGATGTTTACTCTCCAGTCGCTCGGAAAACATCCATAAGGTTTATTATAGCCTTGGCAGCCTTACATAATCTAGAATTACATCAGATGGATGTAAAGACTGCATTTCTAAATGGTGAACTGGAAGAAGAAGTATACATGCTTCAACCTGAAGGGTGCAGAGTGCACGGACAAGAGGGAAAAGTGTGTAAACTTGTGAAATCATTGTATGGACTTAAACAAGCTCCGAAACAATGGCATGCGAAGTTTGATAGCGTAATGTTGTCAAATGGATTTCGGGTCAACGAGGTTGACAAGTGCATATATGTCAAAGGTAATGAGACAGAATTTGTGATTATCTGTCTTTACGTAGATGATATGATCATTACTGGTAGTGGTGATAAGGTGATTAAAGCTACGAAAACCATATTATCAAATCACTTTGACATGAAAGACTTGGGAATAGCAGATGTAATACTTGGTATGAGAATTATCAAGACACAAGACGGTTATGCGTTATCCCAAAGTCATTATATAAAACAAATCTTAGAGAGATTTGACAGAGATGGAAATTCTGAGGCCAGAACTCCAATTGATGTTAATTCTCATTTGAAAAAACATCACGGTGAGGGAGTTCAACAATTAGAATATTCCAGAATCATAGGAAGCTTAATGCATCTTATGAATAGTACAAGGCCGGATATTGCTAATACCGTGAATAGGCTTAGCAGATATACGAGCAATCCAAGTTGTGATCATTGGAAGGCCATAATTAGACTCCTTAGATATCTAAGGTATACTGAGAATTATGGACTGCATTATACAAGATATCCAGCAGTATTAGAAGGATATTCTGATGCGAACTGGATATCAGATTCGAATGAGAATAAATCCACAAGTGGATATATATTCGTTGTTGGTGGAGGTGCTATTTCGTGGAAATCCTCTAAGCAAACGTGTATTGCAAGATCCACTATGGAATCTGAATTTATAGCTTTAGACCTTGCTGGTGAAGAAGCTGAGTGGCTTCGAAACTTTCTTGAGAATATTCCTATATGGCCTAAGTACCTGACGGCGGTTAAACAAAATAGATTGTTGGGGACGACGGTTGTTGACGACGGCAAAACTCCGGCAATTCGAGCGATTCCAGATAAGTACCTGAAATTAAAAAATTATTTTGTCGAGGCCTGTGAAACACAGTTTCCTTAAGTTCGATTTCCGTGCCACCTCTAAAGCTTCGAGGCTATTGGAGCACGGTGAACTCCCAGGATACAACGACCGCGTATTTGGAAGAAGCTTTCCAAATACCAAGCGAACTCAGAGAGAGATATGAGCAAATATGTGAATGCTCTTTTTCTCTAGAATGCTTGTTTCTTTTCTGTGTGTTTTATGAGCTAACCCAAGACCCCTATTTATAGTAGAGGGGAGAATCTCAAAACAAATCAATTTGAATTTCAAAATTCAAATTTGATTTTATTTTGATATTATCTCAATCTTATCTCAATCATATTTGATAGATTTTCTGCGGATTTGAATCCAATTTGAATTTGAATTTCAAATTCAAATAAGAATATTCTCTTAATATTCTGCAGATTTAAATTTATACGGACCGGGCTTCTCACGGGCTAGGCCCGTTTTGATTCTATCAAATAAACCCAAATCCAACACAAGATAGACATTCGGAAAGCATTCGATTCGCTAGATTGGTCTATCATAATCAGATTACTTAGAGTTATAAATCTTCCCCCGAGATTTATATCATGGATTACTGCATGTATAACTACCCATAAATTCTCGGTAGCCATAAACGGGGAGCTTACAAGTTATTTTAAGGGGCGTAAGGGCTTAAGGCAAGGAGATCCGCTCTCTCCCTACTTGTTTATCATGACAATGGAAATATTATCCCGTTTGCTCGAGAGATTAGTCACTGACGATCGTCTAAAACCTCACCACCGATGCCTCCAACCCTTGATTACCCATCGATCTTTCCTTTGCAGACAACATTATGATATTTTTCCAGGGCGATTTACAATCGCTACAGGAAATTCGAAGCACGATGGCAATCTTCACTGAAATGTCGGGACTGCATATACTATAGGAAGATATTATTATTAAAATATTATCATTGATATGATTATGATTTACCCTAAATATTATGCCTAGAATATTCTATTGTATTTTGCTATATATTATGATTTATTCTTCCCATTATCAATAATAGAAAAACATTTCTCTATTATGGTATCAAAGCTTTGGTTTTTGTTCTAGATTTTTTTTCTTCTCATCAACAATGTTGGTCGAATCTGAAAGCGACGATGAAGATGACAACGATGTATTAAATCCAATAGTATCATCGTCTTGAGTATCGTTTTCAATTTATTTTGCTCTTTTTTTTTTCTATTTTCTTTCCCCGACGGCGGTGTTCATCACCGTCAATCCTAGCCGATGTGCTATTTTTTTCTTTACGACGATGTTCGTTTATCGACGTCAACCCTAGCCGATGTGCTACTCTTTTTTTTCTCTGACGACATTCATTTATCGATGTCAACCCTAGCTGTTGTGAACTCTTTAAACATGGCTTTTAGCCTCTTTCGATTGGAAAACTCCGATCGTCAATCCACGTATTTGCGTCACTTATTTTTATTCTCTTCTCTTGTCCCGTTACTAGACTATCACGCATTATGCGTCGTGCTTTTGCGCCCTCTTTTTTTTTTCTCTCCAGCCTAGCCGCCATATACACCGCAGTTTTTTGCGCTGCCGACCTCATTGTCGTGCAACCCAATTCACGCATACGCGTCGCACTTTCGTGCCATATCAGCCTGTGAGAATACAACTCTCAAGCTCTTCAAACGTTATCAAGCAACACCGACTCAAGTCTGAACTACACTACCACATGGAAGATGGTTCGTTTCATACGATCACAATTTCAGTTTTCAGTTTTTATGTAACAAGATTGAATTCATCATAGATGATTCATCTTGAGGGGGCATATAGGAAGATATTATTATTAAAATATTATCATTGATATGATTATGATTTACCCTAGATATTATGCCTAGAATATTCTATTGTATTTTGCTATATATTATGATTTATTCTTCCCATTATCAATAATAGAAAAACATTTTCCCTATTATATACATCCCGCAAAGTCTGAGCTCTATTTGGTCGGCATGACGGAAGGAGAAAAAAGATCGCTTGCATCCAACATCGGCATTGGACCTGGAATCTTACCCGTGAAGTACCTCGGGGTACCTCTCAACCCGGTAAAACTATCCAAAACGGACTTCCTACCACTGATTCAGAGGATAAAAGGTAAACTATTGGGGTGGACAAACAAATTTCTCTCCGCAGCAAGGAAGGTTCAACTAGTGACGTCGATAATCTTTGGCTTGGTCAACTCTTGGGGAATGACCTTTGTTTTACCTAAGTTCGTCATCGCAGAAATAGACAGCCTCTGTTCCAAGTTTATATGGCAACATGTCGATGACAAAGCCCTCAGCCACCGCATTGCTTGGGACACTATGTGCAAACCAAAAAATGAAGGTGGATTGGGTATACGAAGGCTGGATGATCAGAATATGGTTTTCAGGTTGAAGCTGGTACGGTTGCTATTTAGTAAGGCGGGTTTCTCTAGGTTGCATGGGTTAAGGCAAATGTTTTTAAGGGATGTATGTATTGGGAGTGCAAAGTGAAGGTTAATGCTATTTGGAACATGAGGAAATTGTTGGGTTTGAAAGAGCAGGTTAGAAAGTTCACAAAAGTTGAAGATTGGTGATGGGAAAACAACCTCTTTTTGGTTCGACAATTGGTTGGAAGTTGGTCCACTCATCGAGTACATCAGTGCCTCGGGATCTCGACTCCTTAGACTTCCGATTTCCGCAAAAGTGGCGAATGCAATAAGGGACGGTCAATGGTATCTACCGGGAGCTAGAAGAATACGAGAGCTTCAAATCATTCTATCGGGTATTACAGGATGGCACTGACGTACATACTTAGCAGCTGAAGGGTGCAGAATTCCTGTGACATCTCAGGATACCGTAGGAGGGCGGAGAGTGATCGTCGGTGCGAGAGGCACAGACAAAGAGCGGCTTCCGATGAGCATATGGGTAAAGGGTACAGGGATGAATCGAACGCACCGGAATGAGAAGGATCCGAGGGGTGTGTAGGTATGTGACTATACAGTCAAAGATAACTTAAAGGAATTAATTGAGCTACTCATAACAATAAGATACATCTACCTTTTCGGTTAACCATCTCGAGAGAACTCCAAAGTTAAGCGTACTCCTTTGGAGTAGTCTTATAGTAGGTGACCTCCTGGAAAAAACTTTCCGGGATGTGTGCGAGTGAGGACAAAACACACTAAAAGGTCTCATGTTGGTATGTGATGACAACTTTGATATTCTGTATCGGCATTGGGTCGTTACAAATGGTATCAGAGCCGGTACTCTTCCAGTAAGTGTGGTTCGAGGACGAATTAGGTGGAAGCTGGTGGGCCTATGATAGCCCAGGAAAGCGTAGGAGGGCGAGGAGTAATCACCGGTGCGAGACACACGGACAAGGAGTGTCTCCTGACAAGTTTCTGGGTAAGGGGTACAGGGATGAATCGAACGCATCGGAATGAGAGGGATCCAAGAGTTGTGTAGATATGAGTTTACACAGTCAAAGATAACTTAAAGGAATTAATTGAGCTACTCATAACAACATGATGCATCTACCTTTTCGGTTAACCATCTCGAGAGAACTCCAACGTGATCGCTTTGGAATAGTTTTAGGATGGGTGACCTCCTGGGAAGTACTTTCCAGGATGTGTGCGAGTGAGGACAAAACACGCTAAAAGGTCCCATGTTAGTGTGTGAGGACAATTTTGATATTCTGTATCGGTCTTGGGTCGTTACAATTCCAACCTACATTCACTGCGAGAAGAACATGGGAACTCCTAAGGCCTCCGGCCCTTGTGGTCGCCTGGCATTCCCTTGCTTCGTTCGGAGGTGCAATCCAGAGATTTGTTTCTTACTTTGGCAGGTTTTACATCGGCGCCTACCGACTCTTGATCGACTGGCACGGTGGGGTATCCAAGGACCCAACAGGTGCATTCTTTGCTGCAAGGACATCGAGGACCACTTGCATTTGTTTTTCACGTGTGAGTACTCTGCTGCCATTTGGTCTCATTTCACAAGGAAGCTAAGTGGAAATCATCATTATGCCATCCGAGATGCATCAAGCTGTTTGTCATGGCTGCATCACTCATCCCCCTCTAGTGATAAGTCAAGGCAACAAATCAAGAGACACATCATCCAACTGATTGTATATGAGATTTGGAAGGAAAGAAATGGAAGGATCCATCGACAGTCCTTCACATCCCTATAGCACATGCTTGTAAAAAATTGATAGAGTCATGAGAATATCTTGATCTCCACAAAGCAGGAGATGAAGGTTTCAACGAGACTATACAACTTTGATATCGTATTAATTAGCTTATCTGAGGTTCTTTTTGCCTACAAACCATGAGAATCCTTGTTTTTTTGTTATTTTGTATAAAACAAATCTTTCTATTTTGTAGTTCTTCTCAGTTTTGGAAGGTAATATGACAAGTTCATTCAACCAAAAAAATAATTCGTGTGTGTATATATATATATATGATATTTTTATTAAACCGCTAGAGATTTATCGTGCTAAAAAATCTATTAGGACATATATTTGGTTAAATGTTGGTTTGGTTTAATTTGGTTGGAATTTATTAGTAAACGGTCTGGTTTAATGTGTTCTATTTCCGACCCATTATATTTAAGGAACATTACACTTCATTTTGATCAAATAACAGATAATTTCGCTTCATTCTATTTTGAATTCTTTCAAATGAAAAAAAAAAATCAACACTTAATAACGTTCGCCAATTCGAGTTTGGGGTGAACGTTTCAGTATTCAATTCGAGTTTGGATCTATTTTTTTTAAAATTAATATCGTTCGCGAATTTGAATGGTTAGAATCGTAAAAAAATACCATATTCTTTTGTTCGATACGATTCGGTTTTGAATAACCGAATTCAAACGGTAAGCCCACTAGGAGGCCAAAGATTTCATAAATTCTTTGGTAAGATTCTTGGGGAAGATTTTGGAAGATTTCATGCGCGCACACACGCATATATATGTATATATATATATAGTTTTTTTATCAATTTCTTTGACTTTACGTGAGGTAACTATAAAAAGTAACCCACTAAATTAGGGCAAAGTTCATGATATTGAAAGAAGCTTTGACAATTTAAAACTAATGTCTCATAATTTTTTTCCATGTCTTCTGTAACATCTGGTGGAAGACATAATCCCCGTGAGGTGTCATTCATGCATTCATTTTCATATGGTCTTATTGGTCCGTATGTCTTTATCCAATGTACTGTTCTGTCATTATCCATTGGAGGAGTAAATAGTTCAACAAAGATAAAAATGTCACAATGCTTTCTTAATTTATCCATTTGATTTATTACCATCCAAAATAAATAAACGTATAATATTATTCAATATATATTGATTTGACATGTAGGAAAAGATCATTGTCATCTGCTTTAGTGTTGAGTCTCAACACTTGAGCACACGGTTCAATTATGTTCAGTTTTTAAACAAATATATATAATTCCGTGTAATTGATGTATAAACATTTTTTTACGGATTCGTTAGAAATGAATTGAATCAATAATAATTATGGATATGATAATCATTTAATGGATCCTTACATGGTTTCTTTGTTAGTCCATTGATAACTTGGGGGTAAAACCCAAATTTGGATAATTCAACCAATGAAATGGAGACGCAAAGCGTTTATCTCGTCCCGAATTCAAACCTCAAATTTAGAAAAAAGCGTATAATCCAAATTACATGATTGGTTACCGATCTCATGATTAATCTGGACCTCAGTTCATAATATCCTATTACCCAAAAAACAAATTTGGAGATAAAATGATAATCAATGTTTTCTTTGCTTGTAGATTTTGATTGTTTGATTTTGTTGGATGTTTGTTTTGATCTGTTCATCTGCTCATTTTGGCAATTAAGATACTACGGTCGAACTTGACACTTTCTATTTATGGAAAGTTTGCAACACAACTTGGATAATATGGGGAGAGGAGACAAATCGCATGTGTTACTGCCTTGAAAATGAGTGTGTCGACTGCACCTTCTGTACATCGATTATAACTCATATGTTATAATATTAATATTATTATTAGTTGTTATTGATTGGGATTATCGTTTCTTAGGAGCCAAATTACGAAAACTTGATGGGTGATTATGTTGTATCAGAAGTTAGATACAATGTTGTAGATTAAAGGATGAACATATGTAAGTGTAAAGATGGGCAATACATATAAAGTTTGACAAGACGGATTAAAAAGAGGATGCAAAATTAAACGATCATTAAAAGATGAGGAATATCATGGCATCTCTAAAGTCTATATATATAAGATTATAGCCCGTACTGTTTTATATTTCCTTTTGTGCATATGTTTCACATCAATGCACAAGCAAATGGCTTGGAATATCAATTTCATATCTAATCAATGAATAGTGCTCATTTTATTTAATTATCCCCGTAAAGTATTTTGTCAATTTTGATTATCATTACATATCTAATCAATTTATGAAAAGCACCTTTTGTAATTAGCTAAGAAAAAAGATACTTCGACGGTGAAAAAATTCTTAGGTCTCTGCATGAGCTCTTACGTGTTAGAAGTGACTTTTGTGGATCACACAAAGATAACCATTTAGAATTTCATTTGAAATACCCTTCATTTATAGTGAATTCTTTAGTTTTTCATTACCATCTAACCGAATTTCAAAAAAGAAATTTAAGAGCAAGATGGGATTAGATCACTCCCTAATTAAAAAAAAAAACAAGGAGCATGAGAAATGTGATGGAAATCATGGAGTTTATTGTAACGTCCAATCAAGGAAGAGGTAAATTGGTAAACACTTGCAAGCCCATCAGTTTGTGCCTCCGGTAAGACCATGTCCCATGGGGCCATGGAGGTTCCGGTCCGGACAGCTGCTTCACCACTACAACAACTCTTTTGCAAAAGATAAATGTCTTTTCCTTTTTTCCTCTCAATCTCTTTTATCCGATTTTAATATCATTATTCTTCTTTTATTATATATATATATATATACAATCCTTGATAGATTTGTTGAACGGTCTTTCAGATATCATATATGGACCATTTACAACGTAAATATACGATCTTTTTGAATTATTAGAGATCAATGATACTTCTTCGTATCGATGGTATTAATTAGATCGTGAATCTCAACGTAATTTGAACTCTAGATTTATAAATCCTACAAAATGATATATATATATATATATATATATATATATATTAAATCTAAGCAATATGTATATTCGAAGAATGGTAATGATTTTCTGTATGTTGCATCATTCTTTTAGATAACAATGTCGGGAAGGGACAGATGAGAAGAACATAGAGATGAGAGACTTTGTGATGTCATGAAAAAAATGTCATGTTGTGTGATAGGTAGGGGCCAATTATTCTGCTCTTCATATTTCTTGGGTTGACAATAATTTCGAGACAAATGGGATATATATATCTATATCTATATATATATATATATATGTATATTGGATAATAGAGAAGAGAAAATAGGGTAAAAAAAATATGTACATTGCTTGGAGACCGAAGAAGGTGGGGAACAAAGACAGACAGAAGTGGAAAACATAGAGTTGTACATATGAAATGCGTATAGGCATATAGGGAGCATAAATGTGTTTGCACAATTTGAATGGGAGCCTTGGAATTTTAGTAGGAGAGAGAGCGGGGAATGGCCAATCGCATCACAATACTATTTATTTAACCTAAGTTGTTTGTTTAGGGTCTGAGAGTTGAGAATATCTTGATATTAGGGGTCCACATTTTGGTGATTAATCAAATAGTCGAATTGAACCGAACACGATATAATCGTAATTGAACCGAAAATAAAAACGAGATGATTATGATGGCTCTAAATCCAAAAAATTCGAAACTGAATTGGATAAAAAAAAACCAAAAAACCCGAAAATATCTTTAAAAAAATAAGTTTTTTTTATCAATTCCGAAACCGAAACCCAAAATGGTCACACGTATTTGTTATATAGCATGCACACTCTGATAAACATAAAGAGTCTCTTTTAAAGATGAATTCATGCTTTTGTTTTCTTAATTTCTACCTCTCAGGGAGTGCATGAGTAACAAATTTTTGGGTACGTATGAAAATCGATTAATTCGTGTTAGGGTTAAAATTCTTGGATCGAGTTACTTATCATTAGTTCGGGTCTTAGATTCGGATTTGGAGATCGAAATTATGACTTTTGAGTAGGCAATTATATTCATATATATATCTTTGTGTATATATATATAGGTCATTCATTCATGTATATGATTTTGTCTTTTCTCTCTTCTTCTAGCTTATACTTTAGATTAACATAACCTATATACAAGATGTAACACTATTATAAAAACTTTAATCATATTTTCCACTACTCAATTGGTTGTATATATGTTGGATGATTCAAAACCGCTATATTTAAGGTGCTAGATTTGACCTAATTATTAGATTCATTAATTTTGTCCGAACTTTGAAGAGAAATTTGCTAATGGATAGCTCTATAAGTCTGTTTACATTGACCATTCCCAAACGTGTGTTGGGTTAAAGAACGTGATGATGATGATGATGATGATGATGATGATGGAGAACATTTGGGAAAACATATGGTTTCTAAATATGGTTTTAGACGACCCTTTTTTTATACGTTTTGGTTATAAAATTCGTGGTCATTATATATAATTATATATATATATAGCTTGGTAAAGATAATGTAATATATTCATGGAATGTGAGTGGGTCTGAAAGATAATGGCCTTTTTTGGTGTCCCACTTCCCTTCAATTGCTCCCTCATGAAGAGAATTGTCTTTGCTCTCTAAGCTGTTCCAGTGCAACTTTTAGCCCCCCACCCAATATCTTATACATATGTGTGTATGTGTGTATATATATATATATATATGCATGTATGTTCTGTTCTAGTGGAAGAGATACAGACGTATAGTTTATGTGTGGCCTCATCGTTTTTGGACTTTCTTAAATATATTATTTACTAACAAATATTGTTATAATTATAATATTACTAGTTTTTTCATATTAAACTTCATAATAAAAATACATTGGAAACCTAATCTTGATATATGGCGAGATTGAAGCAGCTAACAGCTACCGGTTTGATTTATTCGGTTACACTTAATTTAAGTTCAGTTATTTCGAATTATCAAAATTTATAATCTAAGGATATTTGATTTTAATGGGCTCCATTATATCTAATTAAAAATTATAACCAAATCTAAATTCGGTTTAGTTCGATTCGATTGTAATAATAAATGAACTGAATTTCAGAACATTAACTATAGAAAAATGTATATCTCCATTATGATAATATTCAGTTGGTTTTTTTCTGGTTACAGGTTAATTCAGATTTAATATTAGATTTTGAAAATTTATGAATAAACGATTAATTCGATTTTTTTCAAGGAAAAAACAGAAATGTCTGCACTGCCGCCACCCTACCTTGCCCCAATTACGTTATTTTGGACATGCGAATTCAGGGTATATGTTTATGGGCCTTGGTTAGTGGCCCAAACAGAAACAAGATGGGCCTAGTTGGTGGTGAAGCAATTCATCTTAGATTTATATTTTTATTGAATAAAAATAATTGTTATTTTAAAATTGTTTAAATTATTTGTCAGAGATATCTTGGTGACGTCATTTATCTTAATAGATAAGGCATTATTATTTCCCCTCTAAAGTCGATTGGAATCGACCCCGATCACGAAGAACACAGTTGAATTTATCGTCTTAGGGTTTCTGCTTGTTCTGTGCGCGAAGATTCGACGATGGGAGGAGGAAGAGCCATCACCACGGCGGCGAAGGTGGCCGGGATCGGCGTCACCAGAGGAGGATTCACCGGAGGAGCAGGATACTCGGCGGTGCCTCCGGCGACCGAGCAATTGGCGGTCAGGAACGCTCCGTCCACAAGGCATATCTCGGCTGCGATCGCATCGGCGACTCATCAGATCGCCGACGACGACGTGGCGGTTGTGCAGAAGCCGGTGTGGGATGATTGGGAGTTCGCCGGCGTTGAGGAGGAGCTCGGTGGTGGCGGTGAGCCGATTGCTAGGGTTGTGTTCAGCGGCCCTCCTACGCTCCAGGAGGCGAAAGATGCCACCGAGGACTTGAAAGAAGCAATTGATATGTGAGCTCGTGGATTCACTTATTTAGATTTGGATCTGCTTTCAATCATGAAATTTGTGGAACGATTTTAGCATTTAGTCCATATTTAGTGATTCGATTTAGCTGTCTACTTGTATTTGTAACCTGTTAACTTGCTATGTCCAAACGTCTGCTGACTTTGTTGAATTTTCATGGATTTCGACATTGTTAGGGTGTACTTATCATCTCAAAAGACGTCTCCAATGGAAGGCCCAGTTGCTGCAGGTCCTGTTTCGGGCATTCTCCGAAGTGTTCAATCCTCCGAGAATGACGTTTTCAAGGGTGTTCAATCAAGGGTGTCTCCTGTTCCAAAGGTTGCACTGCAGGCATTTGCTTTTCTGAGTGAAAGCCCGGCTGCCCAGGTTTCCATTTACTCTTTTTCGTGGTGTTCATTAAACCTGGGATTTATGCTTTATGCTCTCCGGAATTTCTCTTGGCTCAACTTGATAAAGTTTGGTGCTTGTATCATTCACTTGGTTGACTCCCATAGTTGTTTTTGACACTTGATATTCGTGAATATCCTCGGATTCTTATGAAATGAATTTACATGTCTCTGTATGTTACATCTGTAAACACGGTCAGGGCGAATTAAGGGGATTAGAATTGGGTGAAATGTAATCACCAGGGCCAGTACATTGTTAGTGTTATTTGTACTAGGAAGTACTAGTACCTGATATCGTAAATTGTCTCCTTTTTCCAGTCTGTTGTAGCTTCAATTGCGTCTGATCCAAAAGTGTGGGATGCCGTCATGGAAAACAAGGATCTCGTCGAGTTTTTGGAGTCTAACAAGACTGGTAAGAAGGTTAACAGGCGTTTAATTAATCTCAGGTACCGTCTTTGCCATGCCTCACCGTTGAACAAAATCTGTAATTTTCAGGTGCCCACTTGCACGATAATGAATCCCCAAAGGATGACGACCAGTACGAATCCTCGGTTGTTTCCGAATCTGAAGTCACCACCGAGGAAAAAACTAAAGAACCATGGGGTTTTCTGGAGGATATGAAACTGAAAGTGGTTGATCTGGTGCACAATGTCTCTGCCTACTTCGGTGGCTTGTTTGGTTTGTCCTCGTCGAGCGAGGAGAGCAGTGACTCGAGTTTCGATGGTAAAGCCGAGTCATCGTTCTTCCCTGATGGCCGCATCATTTTCGGGTTGGTTGTGATCGTCATCTCCGTGGTGGTTCTAAAGCGTGCTTGAAGAGTTTTCTTACTCGCTGTCTTTACTTCGTAATTTGCCGAACTTACCGTGCCTGAATACAAAAGTACGTCTCTGTAAAAAATATATAATATAGTGGCATGTAATATGTGGTTTTTGGATGTAATTGCTATCTGTCTACGACTCAAAGTTTTAATGAAACTTATGTGAAACCCTTTATATTGGATTTTATTTCGTTTTGATTTCCGTTTGAATTATTCTTCTATTAACAAAAATGCAGGTCCCTAAAAAATTTCGTTTTTCTTGTATAATAAATTTATATTTTATTAAAAATATATAACTATTATTATTTGTGATTTGATTTGGATTTAACTTATTTAGTTGGTGTTTGATTTTTGTAGTAAAACAAAACGAAATTGTCATCTGGTAATGTAATTGTAAACTTTCGTCCTCAGCGGGCAATATGCAGGGGTATATCCGTCATTTCACAGAGACATTTTTTTTATTTTTAGGTCACTTCGTGTCGATATGTTCCACCTCCATTCGCATTTCCCTTTTCCCAACGATCGACCGATTTCGCTAGGGTTTTCGCTTAAACCCTTTTCCTCTACAAACCCTAAGATTTCGGTCGGTCAGTCGCTCAATCAAATCGATCACTATGGCTTTCAGAATTCCGTCGGTAGCAAGGTCTGCGGTGGCGGCACCCGGCGGTTTAAGACGGCTTTTCTGCTCGACCTCCGCCACGTTCCCTTTTGCTCCGCCGCAGCAAAACGACGCCGCCCCGGGCCGTCCCCAGGCGGAGCCCAGCACCAATCTCTTTGTTTCCGGTATGAATATACTTCTCTCTTCCTCTCTGGTTCTGGGTCGAATCGATACTTGTTTGTGTGTTTTTGGTTGCCATTAAGATTTGGGAAATGTTAGTGAGAATCCGTTGCTTCTCGCTTTCGGAGCTAGATTATGCCCTGAAAAGAACAACATCTCTTGTCGTCTCTGATGATGTTTAGTTAAAATCATTTACTTTTATCGGAAAGGAGTATTAGTCTTATCATTTCTCAATCGCTCTTATAGATTATGTGTTTCCTATTTGAGAATAACATCAGCTTATGAACAATCCTTTGTAGTCTACTGCTTACCCTCTGTGAGATAAGAGGGAAAGATAGCATCTTTGCCCTAACCATTTTTTGCTTTTTCGGAGATTCCGATTCATCGGATGGTGTTAGGTTAAGGTGTTTCCTATTTGTGCTGCATTTTAGTTTTTAGTTTCTTTCTCTAGCAAAGGTTTGCTCGTTTCTTACAAAGTATCAGGAGTCTTTTCTTGTAGTAATCAGATTGTCGATCGCATATGTAATGCCCGGATGTTTACCTGGACTTGGTGGAGTTCACGGAACATCTTGCTTTCATGGCCCATTTGGGGATTGCTTCCTGTTTCTTAGGGCTACAAATCATGTAATTGTTTGGTACATACACCTTTTTTTTTCTACATTTTGTTTGATGTCTGATGCCCAAAAAAGAAAAAGTTTGATTGTGTGCCTTCATTTCCAATATGTTTTTAACTGTCTTTGTCTACTTGATTGCTGTGGAATGGAATCTGATGATATTTCTTTGACAGTATTAGCCTTTGTAACGAGAATAATTCAAACATATGTTATTATGTTAGCTCTGGATACTGTCTCTTTGTAGCAGATTATTGCGGTTGGTTTGTTCTAGAACCGGTTTGTCTCTCCCGTACATATGGGATTCCGGCACTGATTTCTCTGTTATTGCCTATGTGGAGATAACTTGTTTACTTCACAATCCATACATCCTTCTTGTTACATATGAACGGTATCATCACGCTCAAGGATTATATCATGGTAATGGTTCATGATGCCTGATTTTTCAGGGCTTAGTAAGCGCACCACTTCAGAAGGACTTCGAGATGCTTTCGCCAAGTTTGGACAAGTGGCTGATGGTTTGTTACTGTCGATGCATCTCTTTTTGTAAAACTTAGTATAGAGACGACTAACTAAGCAATGTGACGTATTTTCTCACGTATGTCGGCAGCTAAAGTGGTCAAGGACAGGGTGTCGGGATATTCCAAGGGTTTCGGTTTCGTTAGGTATGAAACAATAGACGATGCTGCGAAAGGGATAGAAGGCATGGATGGGAAGGTAAGTAAAACTTGTCTGTCTATCTATCTAGCAAGAGTATTCTCCGACCGTTTCTTTTGTTTGAACGAGTTATATATACCGCACGATCTGACCCATTTCTCCGGTGCAGTTCCTAGACGGATGGGTTATATTTGCCGAGTACGCACGACCAAGACAGCAACCAGCGCCACTGCAACAGAACATGTCACGTCCTCCGTACGGAAACTGGTAGAAGCAGCTCGTGAAGCATCTCTGTCTTCCCTCCTTTTGATCATTGGTTCAACCACTACATTAAAAAAAAAACAATAATGCTTGCCCTTTTGTATTATTGTGAAACATGGAAAGATCATGAACTCGGTTTTTTTTTTTTTGGGAGGACATTGTATTGTGCTCTCCAATCCATCACCATGAATTATGATAAACCCATTTTACAAATCGAAGGCTTTTCATGATTTTTGGCATCAACTTCAAATTCGCTTAAACGTAGAATTTGTAAGAAATTATCATTAATATAAACGGTACAATGCTGAAAGCATCAACGGAAAATCAGCGAATAAAAACAAAACACGAGATAGAAACACAACGAAAACGAATCGTCGTGTCGTCGTTTTTTATTTCCCGTTTTGAAGTTTTAAGAAATTTTGTTTTGTCAACTTATAGGATTTCACGTGGAGGTGGGCGTTAAATTTAATAACCGAAAACGAGTAGTAGGTGCATATTTGACCTGTTTTTTTTAAGAAAAAAATATTCATGACAAATTGATGACGGGTATATATATACACACACACACCATTCAAACCAGATGTTTTAGTTTTATACATTTTTATGTTATAATTCTGTTTTTTTTTTAAATATAACCTTTGGGGTTTAGATATGCGTAATTTGGATATTCGAGAGGTAGATATCAAAATGGGTATTATTCAAAATATCCTTTTTTTACCAAAATTATTTCTCCACATATATCTTTTTTATAGAGGTGTCCATTTAACTATAACGATATTATAATTATATTAGTTATAACGTTAAATTTATATTGATTACACCAGATCATCATATTCATACTTTATATATCAAATTAATCAAATGTTGAAATCAATATAAATTTTATATTTCTATCTTAATCCATATAAATCAATATGAATTTGACAATGTGGATCCTTTGCTAAGTATGTAATATCAAATTCTTGGGCAAAATGCTTACACACTTTTTTTGTTATGATATCGTATGGAATGAGAAGCAATCACATGAAGAGTCCAAATCAACCGTTCTGTTATGTTCCGTCTTCATCTTCTTGGCATAATGCACTTAACAACCAAAAAAAAAAAAAACTGACGTCCTCTTATCCGTAAATGTTTGAAATTTCAAATGTTTGAAAATTTTTATTATTCAAACTCTTTTTTTTTTTTTCTGCGAGGGGAATATTAATGTAATGTGTGGAGCGGTGCCTTTGGCAGATACTGATACACAGGGGGGACATTAAAAGCTCCCACAAACAAACACAGAGACTCAAAACCCAATCTCAATCTTCTTTTTTTTAAAAAAATAAAATAAAAATACAAATAAAAGCAAAGAAAGATACCCTTAAAAAGATCACACATCGAAATTGTCCATTTTCAATTATGTAAGTTTTAACAAAAATTGACCAAGGAAATGCAAACCAAATCATATATATTTGTATGTTGATTCGAATTTTAAAAATGATTTTAAATGAATTTTAAAAGAAAGTTAACTAAAATTGGTCGAATTAAAATTTGAAAACCAAATCATATATATTTCCATTTCTTCATTCGATCTTATTTCTCATTTGGACCGCTTAACTAAATACAGCTTCATTACCCCAAAAAAAAAACTAAATACAACTTGTTTCTAGTTATGGTTCTTAAATTAACAGTTTTTTTATCTGCTACTTATGGTTCTTAAAATTTAAGTTCTTTGGGACTCGTTTATCTATTAAAAAAAATCATATTCATGTGTTTTTGTATAATGATATTCTATTTTTCAATTTTTCTTAAAAAAATTTATTTGTTTTAAATCTAGTTTTGGTTTTTCAATTATCTTTTACTAAATTTGAATTTGATTAATTAATGTAAGAAAAAATATGATAATTTATAATGTAAGTGTTGAATACTTTCATCAGTAAGTCTGGGGAATACTGATTTTTTTTAATTGAAAATAATATTTTCATTATACGAATGAAAGTTTATGTTTCACCTATAATAAGACTTTGAATGCAATTCCTTTTTTTCTGAAATTGAGAATTTTGACCCCAAGCTTGAAAAAAAGAAAAAAAGCTACAAGTTCCTAAATCTATGTTTAAAAGTTAAAGTGCCCTCGTTGCCTTTAGTTCTTTAGGATTTTCTGACATTAAGGTAATTGGTAAAAAAACATTTAAGGTTGTCTTTATTTCGAAAGAATTTTATTTTTTACCGTCGGAAATTTAGGGGACCAAAGATACCACTCAGTGCAATAAATTGCCAATCTGACACTTTCAACGACCTTTCATAAACAAAATTCACCACTTAACCTCTATATCTTCATTTCAATAAATCACAAAATTTCTCACTTGACACGTATATTCTAGATGAAAATAACCATGGTTAAATATTGGATGATTTAGTAAATGGTTAAGATTTTTTTTTTAAAAAAAATCAAATTTAGACCCAAAAGAAAAATCCAAATAAAAAGATTAAAAAATAATATTTCTTGGTAAAACAGATTTTGAATTGGATTCGAATATAAATATAATTGATTCAAAATGAAATAAAAACTAAATAGATATATATTTACCAAAAATAAAACAAATACAAACCTAAAAATGTTGAATTGGAATAAAAAATTTACCATTAAAAAAACCTAAAATCTCAGGAGTCAAACCAAAATCTCTCGCTCTCTACAACTCAAATGGACTTTCAATAATAACTCCAAAAACAATACAAACAAATAATCTAATTTTATTTTATTTTTCTAAACCCCATTAATCTCTAAGGGTTTGCAAATTACCACAAAACAAGGCAGCAAAGATTTGGGATTTAGCAGATAGAGCTCCTCAACGTTTGAGTATAACCCAACCTTACCGGCTAATGAATCGAACCCATTCACGTTCAACCCATTCATCTCCGCCGGATTTTCCACCGGCCGGTGAACTCTTCCGGCGATAACGCGGCACACTATCAACGCCTTCCTCGCCGTCCGATCGTCGTCGTCTCCTTCCGAGATCGAAGCGAACGCTCTCCCACTCGTCGACGTCGTGAAAACTCCGATCCCGTTGTTCATTTCCCGTTTCGTCGAGAACCCTTTTCGGATTATCCGACAGACACAGCAGGTTTCAGACATACAGAGACTTGTCGACCCGTTTAGGCCCAGAGAACACGAAATGGTCGTGCCGTGAAACCTGAGTAGTTCGTTCCCGTCGGCGAGACATCTCGGGTGTTTCTTCGGGAGCTTGCTTGCTCTGATTTTCACCGTCTCTCTGTATTCTTCGAATCTTGCTAATGTCTTTTGCATGTTGTGGACTTTCAGAACTCGATCTATCCGTCCACAGTTGTTTTCGGACTTTAACCAGCTCGTTCTGCATATTATCTCCACGATCTTCCTCGACGAATCTCCTTCTACGAGCTCTGTCACTGAAACATGGAGAAGATTGGACCGTAAAGATTGGAACTTTATGAAGATTTTGGATTTTTGGAGGGTTTTTTGAAGTTTAATTACCGGCGTGTTTGGAGAGATGATGAGCTTCCGCAGCTTCGAGCTTGCTGAACTGTTCGCCGCATTTGTGGCAAGAGACCGTGGAATTGCTTCCATTAATGGCGGAATCTCTGTCCAGAGAAACCCTTCTGTTGGAAGGAAACCCTAAACCACCAAACCCTAACCCTTCTCTGTCTCTATCCGCCAGAACAAAGGAACTCTTTCTTGTGCCGGAAGCAGTCCCCGACGATTGGCTCCTGTAAGAGGACGAATGGTTCAGGTAATGCACCGGCGTCCCCGGCCTCAATGTTCCGACAAACGTCGACCCTCCGGCGGTTTCCGCGGCGGAGATGTCTCCGACTCCGGTGATCTTTAGCTCGCAAGTTGAATTACTCAGAATCACTTCATGGGTTATCGGGTTGAGAAACTCGCTGCTTCCGATAGAACGAGGACTGCAGCTGGGCGGCTTCTCGAAATGGCGTTTGCTTCCATGGATTACGTCTTTCAGATTCGCGATCGATCTCGAACATCCGGAGCGACCGACGGCGCCGCCGCATCCGCCGCCGCCGCCGGAGGAGGAGGACCTCTTGGTGGATATGGCGGCGAGCTGTTTTCTGGATTTGGGGTCGTGAACATCGGACGGCTCAGATTTGCAGTGGAGGGACTTCTTCAGTGAAAACCAGACAGTGGGCATGTTCTTGTTCTTGAGATCGTTGCCTGTTTTGTCTCTCTGAAGCTTCTTTCTATGGCTTCTCTTGCTTAAAGCTTCCATTTTTTTACCCCTTTCTCTGTCCTGTCTTCTGGAGAATCTGTAAAAAATTAAAAAAAAATTGGGGAAAATCTTTCAATTTTTTTTTTTTGAAAATCTCTTCTTCTGAAATCGTCGCTTCACTCCTAAGTGTGTATATATATCCTCTCGACGGAGAAGATAACAAGACACAGGGAAAGTGCTTTGCGTCTGATGAAGAAACACGATAATCTGTTTGTCTTTTTCAGCCTGTTGTGGTGTTGCATATTGAATGAATCGTATCTCTACGTATCTATCGACTATATACGCGTATATGTACACGTATGCCATGCACCACCACCGCTGTAATAAACGGAAAATGCATTTATAATGGCCGTTTCATTTGAATGTTGGTCATGTGTTTCATTTTTCTACCATTACCAAACATTTCTCAACAATTAATTGGTCCTCATGTACATGTTATCTTGTGTTTTTTTTGTTAAATTAATATAGATTTTCAAATCTAAATTTCTTGATTTTATAACATGCGTGTTGGATTTCATTTTGTTTCAAATTTGTTTTTTTTCTTTTATTGTTTTTAGGGAAAATGATATTTTCCTACATCAATTTTACCAAAACTGACCTTTTCATACACTAATTTTTAATTTAACAAAAAACTACACCCGAATCCAAAATTTACCAAATTACTATACAGATTGTTTAAATTAAGGGTAATTAACAACAAAATCGAAAACGACGTTAAGATTAGTAGATTTCTGTTAAATGGCCTGCTGACGTAGATTGACACGTATACTTTTTTGCCACGTCAGCACAACACATCACATGAAAAAAAGAAAAAAATTAAAAATTAAAAAAAATTAAAAAAAATTAAAAAAAAATTAAAAAAAATTAAAAAAATTAAAAAAAATTATAAAAAATTAAAAAATTAAAAGTACATATATATATATATATATATTCATATCTATATATAAATACAAATATAAACATATATACCCCTATATTTGACACGTATATTCTAGATGAAAATAACCATGGTTAAATATTGGATGATTTAGTAAATGGTTAAGATTTTTTTTTTAAAAAAAATCAAATTTAGACCCAAAAGAAAAATCCAAATAAAAAGATTAAAAAATAATATTTCTTGGTAAAACAGATTTTGAATTGGATTCGAATATAAATATAATTGATTCAAAATGAAATAAAAACTAAATAGATATATATTTACCAAAAATAAAACAAATACAAACCTAAAAATGTTGAATTGGAATAAAAAATTTACCATTAAAAAAACCTAAAATCTCAGGAGTCAAACCAAAATCTCTCGCTCTCTACAACTCAAATGGACTTTCAATAATAACTCCAAAAACAATACAAACAAATAATCTAATTTTATTTTATTTTTCTAAACCCCATTAATCTCTAAGGGTTTGCAAATTACCACAAAACAAGGCAGCAAAGATTTGGGATTTAGCAGATAGAGCTCCTCAACGTTTGAGTATAACCCAACCTTACCGGCTAATGAATCGAACCCATTCACGTTCAACCCATTCATCTCCGCCGGATTTTCCACCGGCCGGTGAACTCTTCCGGCGATAACGCGGCACACTATCAACGCCTTCCTCGCCGTCCGATCGTCGTCGTCTCCTTCCGAGATCGAAGCGAACGCTCTCCCACTCGTCGACGTCGTGAAAACTCCGATCCCGTTGTTCATTTCCCGTTTCGTCGAGAACCCTTTTCGGATTATCCGACAGACACAGCAGGTTTCAGACATACAGAGACTTGTCGACCCGTTTAGGCCCAGAGAACACGAAATGGTCGTGCCGTGAAACCTGAGTAGTTCGTTCCCGTCGGCGAGACATCTCGGGTGTTTCTTCGGGAGCTTGCTTGCTCTGATTTTCACCGTCTCTCTGTATTCTTCGAATCTTGCTAATGTCTTTTGCATGTTGTGGACTTTCAGAACTCGATCTATCCGTCCACAGTTGTTTTCGGACTTTAACCAGCTCGTTCTGCATATTATCTCCACGATCTTCCTCGACGAATCTCCTTCTACGAGCTCTGTCACTGAAACATGGAGAAGATTGGACCGTAAAGATTGGAACTTTATGAAGATTTTGGATTTTTGGAGGGTTTTTTGAAGTTTAATTACCGGCGTGTTTGGAGAGATGATGAGCTTCCGCAGCTTCGAGCTTGCTGAACTGTTCGCCGCATTTGTGGCAAGAGACCGTGGAATTGCTTCCATTAATGGCGGAATCTCTGTCCAGAGAAACCCTTCTGTTGGAAGGAAACCCTAAACCACCAAACCCTAACCCTTCTCTGTCTCTATCCGCCAGAACAAAGGAACTCTTTCTTGTGCCGGAAGCAGTCCCCGACGATTGGCTCCTGTAAGAGGACGAATGGTTCAGGTAATGCACCGGCGTCCCCGGCCTCAATGTTCCGACAAACGTCGACCCTCCGGCGGTTTCCGCGGCGGAGATGTCTCCGACTCCGGTGATCTTTAGCTCGCAAGTTGAATTACTCAGAATCACTTCATGGGTTATCGGGTTGAGAAACTCGCTGCTTCCGATAGAACGAGGACTGCAGCTGGGCGGCTTCTCGAAATGGCGTTTGCTTCCATGGATTACGTCTTTCAGATTCGCGATCGATCTCGAACATCCGGAGCGACCGACGGCGCCGCCGCATCCGCCGCCGCCGCCGGAGGAGGAGGACCTCTTGGTGGATATGGCGGCGAGCTGTTTTCTGGATTTGGGGTCGTGAACATCGGACGGCTCAGATTTGCAGTGGAGGGACTTCTTCAGTGAAAACCAGACAGTGGGCATGTTCTTGTTCTTGAGATCGTTGCCTGTTTTGTCTCTCTGAAGCTTCTTTCTATGGCTTCTCTTGCTTAAAGCTTCCATTTTTTTACCCCTTTCTCTGTCCTGTCTTCTGGAGAATCTGTAAAAAATTAAAAAAAAATTGGGGAAAATCTTTCAATTTTTTTTTTTTGAAAATCTCTTCTTCTGAAATCGTCGCTTCACTCCTAAGTGTGTATATATATCCTCTCGACGGAGAAGATAACAAGACACAGGGAAAGTGCTTTGCGTCTGATGAAGAAACACGATAATCTGTTTGTCTTTTTCAGCCTGTTGTGGTGTTGCATATTGAATGAATCGTATCTCTACGTATCTATCGACTATATACGCGTATATGTACACGTATGCCATGCACCACCACCGCTGTAATAAACGGAAAATGCATTTATAATGGCCGTTTCATTTGAATGTTGGTCATGTGTTTCATTTTTCTACCATTACCAAACATTTCTCAACAATTAATTGGTCCTCATGTACATGTTATCTTGTGTTTTTTTTGTTAAATTAATATAGATTTTCAAATCTAAATTTCTTGATTTTATAACATGCGTGTTGGATTTCATTTTGTTTCAAATTTGTTTTTTTTCTTTTATTGTTTTTAGGGAAAATGATATTTTCCTACATCAATTTTACCAAAACTGACCTTTTCATACACTAATTTTTAATTTAACAAAAAACTACACCCGAATCCAAAATTTACCAAATTACTATACAGATTGTTTAAATTAAGGGTAATTAACAACAAAATCGAAAACGACGTTAAGATTAGTAGATTTCTGTTAAATGGCCTGCTGACGTAGATTGACACGTATACTTTTTTGCCACGTCAGCACAACACATCACATGAAAAAAAGAAAAAAATTAAAAATTAAAAAAAATTAAAAAAAATTAAAAAAAAATTAAAAAAAATTAAAAAAATTAAAAAAAATTATAAAAAATTAAAAAATTAAAAGTACATATATATATATATATATATTCATATCTATATATAAATACAAATATAAACATATATACCCCTATATATAAATATATCTATATATACATACAAAATAAAAAAATATACACATATATATACATACATCTATACAAATATATATACATATACATACACACAAATATATTTATATATACACACATACACATATATAAATACATATATGCGTATATATATGTATATATACATATGCATATATATATATATATATACATATATACATACATACAAAATAAAAAATACATATATATACATATATATTTATATCCACATACAAATACAAATACAAACATAAATACTCCTATATATAAATATATCTATATATACATACAAAATAAAAAATATACATATATATACATACACCTATACAAATATATATGCATATATATACATTGGAATATATATTTATACATATATATATATATACATATGTATATATGCATATACACATATATGTATACAAATATATATGCATATACACATATATGTGTATATGTATTTATACATATATACATGCATATGTATTTATATATGTGTATATGAGTATATATAAATATATTTATATGTATATATATTTGTGTAGATGTATGTATATATATGTACATATTTTTTTTATTTTGTATGTATATATAGATATATTTATATATAGGAGTATATATGTTTATATTTGTATTTGTACGTAGATATAAATATATATGTATTTATATATGTGTATGTGTGTATATATAAATATATTTGTATGTATGTATATGCATATATATTTGTATAGATGTATATATATATATGTATATTTTTTTATTTTGTATGTATGTATAGATATATTTATATATAGGAGTATTTATATTTGTATTTGTATTTGTATGTAGATATATATATATATATATATATATATATTATTTTTATTTTTATTTTTTTTTAAATTTTTAATTTTTTTTAAATTTTTTTTAAATTTTTTTTTTCATGTGATGTGTCGTACTGATGTGGCAAAAAAGTATACGTGTCACTCCACGTCAGCAGGCCATTTAACAGAAATCTACCAAACTTAACGTCGTTTTCGATTTTGTTGTTAATTATCCTTAATTTAAACAATTTGTGTAGTAATTTGGTAAATTTTGAATTTGGGTGTAGTTTTTTGTTAAATTAAAAATTAGTGTATGAAAATGTCAGTTTTGGATAAATCGGTGTAGGAAAATATCATTTTCCCTTGTTTTTATATTTTTCACTAGATTTGTTATTCAATTCAATTCAACATATTCAGAAATAAAAAATGATCAAACTAGCAATACACAAATATATGATTTCTTTGGATGGTTACTGCACACATTGCATGCTCCTAAGAAAATGTTATGCCCAAAGAAAACAATTGAAGAATTCAAACAATATTACATTAATCGACATGCTCTTTTGTTACAACAACGCCCGTAAAAAAAATTATTAGAAAAGGGACAAAAAAGGGGGTGATTTTTAATGTTTTTTTTTGGCACGGACAAAATGATTGATGAAAGTTCAAAACTTTCAATGAAATGGGGAGCACCCAAAATTTTAGGCATTTAAATGCAAGACAGGAAAGCTTAAAGGGCCGAAATAGAATTTAAAAAAAAAAACATTTTGTTTTCTTCAAGTTTGCTAGAATTGTTATTAAAAAAATATGTAGTTTGGGTTGTAATTACTTGTATATAATAAGGTTTTGACAGAATGCAAATATTGGTCGGGCAAATGGATTCGGCTCATAGAGATGCAAATTCTCCATCTGAAAAGTAATATTTACATAAATTTCCCCGATTTTTTTGAAGATTTAAACGGATCAAATACTCGATAAATTTTCGTATTATAAAAAGGTTTGTCCCATAAAAAATCTTGAGGTTGTTAAAATGTTCCACGAATAATCCTGAACATGTAACTTTCCAATAAAACCCTCGAATTTGGGAGAGGCTTCCATATTAAACGGCAAGTTTGCACATTTAACCTCTGATTATATTGACTGAATTTTCTAATATCGGAGTGATGATGTGGCACCGTCGGAATGTTGACTCAATTGCTAGGGGTGGCGATTTCGGTTATTAACCGAATAACCGAACCGAACCGAATCGAATAAGACATAATCATATCCGAACCGAACCCGACATCAAAATCAAACGGTTATGATTTCTTTAAATCCGAAAAAATCAAAACCGAACCCAACCGAATCAAATAAAAAATAACCGAAAAAACCGAAAAAAAACGGACAATTTCTTTGAAAAACTGAATTTTTTACCGAAACCGAACCGAACCCAAACCGAAAAATAACCGAACCGAACCGAAGCGAAGTTTATATAAAAACTGAATGGTTATAGTTTTTCTATAACCGAAATAAACCGACCGAAACCCGAATTGGCCACCCCTATCAACTGCCACGATAATATTGCTGATATCTATCGAGTTCTTAATATAAACGTATATAGAGAGAGAGAGGGAGATGGGAGGATTCAGGGGGAGTAGGTGAGTGTAATAATGGCCAAATTAAATTCAAAAGAATACGATAAGATAAAATCGAAGATACATGATATGTCCTTCTGAGTTTTTGCAAAATAAAAAAATAAAAATCAGAACCATAATTTCACACACACACACACATCGCATTCACTGGTCTGCCCCAATTTCTCCCCTTCTGTAACCCACATTTAATATCCCACCTTTCCCTTTCATCCACCTCCATGTTATAAATTCCCATGCATATACATATATATATATATATATATGTATGTATGTATATGCATTTCCTTATGATTATGGTTGGCAAGATTCATATGCATGTGGACATACATTTCTGTTTTGCACATAAATGTCTAGTGCTATCCACCAGCTTTTGTGTAACCTTTGAAAGGGTTTTGTAACATCATGCATTTCAATTTCGATGCCCAACACACACACACACACATATATATATTACAAGAATCACACTGTTTCCTTTCTCACACATATGCACATGTATCTCTTCTTTTTGGAAATTTTATAGATATAGATAGATGAATTTAATTAAATATAATTCTATGGGGGAGGAGAATATTCATTGTCAAAAAATTGTGGCACAATATTGGTGAGGTTCAGACTCCATGGTTTGACCCAAAATAAATAAATGGGCCGAATAAAGGTCTTGATTTGTCAACATTGGGGGTAGATTATTAAATTTCGGCCCAATTTATTTTAGTTCATCCCATAATTTATTTTAAATTTAAAATAAAATATTATTCCCCTTTTCGTGAAAATCTCGGGATTCTCTCGTTCCGTTGTACGAAATTAGTTAAGCGGTGGGTCTCCAACTTCGAATATCAGCCCTTCCCGTAATTCCAATCCAACGGTGGATAATATTGATCCGTGCACTTTCGTCTAATTGGCTATTACTTTTCTTGTGCAGCTATATGTATTTTCCAAGCGGGGGTTGTTATTGCTCATTCCCACTTTATTCCCGAGAAAATCTCCAAATTTCCTATCCTCCGTGATATTTCGTGAGAGAGTTTCCGATAGTAGAGATGGCGGGTCGGGGCAAAACTCTGGGATCTGGTGCGTCGAAGAAGGCTACGTCTCGTAGCAGCAAGGCTGGGCTTCAATTTCCTGTCGGTCGTATCGCTCGGTTCCTGAAGGCTGGGAAGTACGCCGAGCGTGTCGGAGCAGGAGCTCCGGTATATCTAGCCGCCGTCCTCGAGTATCTGGCCGCCGAGGTGATTTTCGTCTCTCTCTATCTTCAATTGACTGATCATCAAGTTTGTCTCTTTCTCTGATTGGTTCTCGTTATGCCCTCGTGAATCTAGGGTTTTGAACTCGACGTTAACCTATCGTTTTGTTAGATTTCAATTATGGGTTTGATTATCTGGGCGTTTGAACTCTCTCGCTTGTACAATTCTGTCTATTGCTGGTAATTTTGGATTGGGTCAGTATATATTTTTTTCTCGTCCGACGTTGAAGTCTACCTTTTGGTCTGTTAGGGCTCAATTGTTCATCTTTCTACATTTCTCTATCTTTGTTTTCGAATTGTACTATCTGGGTTTGGGATAATCGACATGAACGTTGATTCGTTTGCATTTCTTTTTTTCGATTTCTGTTACTTTGGTTGTAGTCTTCTGGAGTTTCCTAATTAGGACTACGGATTTTTGATACTTTCTGTATTTTGCTTACACCTTCAGACGAACCAACTCCGATTTATGTGTTATTGAACGTTCGTTGCAATGTAATGATAGGTTCTCGAGCTCGCCGGAAATGCAGCAAGAGACAACAAAAAGACCCGTATTGTGCCTCGACACATTCAGCTTGCGGTGAGGAATGACGAGGAACTGAGCAAGCTTCTGGGCGATGTCACCATTGCCAATGGAGGAGTAATGCCCAACATCCACAATCTCCTCCTCCCCAAGAAGGCTGGATCTTCAAAGCCTGCTGATGAAGACTAAACTTGGAACCAAAATCATGGACAGGAAGTCCCTGTCTGTGCCACATGTTTGGCTACAAAGCCTGGTACCCACGATATTAGCTGTAGAACATTTAGCTTTTGGTTTTTCATTGATTAGGGTTGTGTTCTTCCCACTTTCATTTTCCAGTTTGTTTTTTCTTCCTTGCCTTGTGTTCTTAGTATTTGTAAACTTCTCACAGTTTGTGTGAATATATGAAGTATCTTTTACAAGTTATGAAAGGAACAATTTTTTCTTTCTTGTCTCGTAATATTGTCCCAGATAGTTGTTGCCTTTCCCATGTTCATTGTTGTGCTGCAAAATCATTGTTACAGGACGTAATCCCGTGAGCTAATTTACAGTTATATAGAAGCTGGAATGGGTCGGGTGCTCCGAATCAAACATGAAGTAGGTGGAACAAAACAAGGCCGAAGTGTAGTTATTGTGCTCTTGTCGTAACTAGACAAACTGTTTTACCATTTTGACATCCTCTCATTTCTGTGATTCTTTTGGCTTTGCCAGGAGATGGCAACCTGTTCCAGACATCAGGAAATGTATTTTCAGAGCTTTTTAGGATGTCACCATTGGTCTGACAAAAAAACTTACTTCTTCTGTCTAATGATCTCGCACCTGTTGAGAGAGAAAAGAAGGATCATTTCAATGGCTTATGGTTCAGGATTATTATCCAGAAACTTCAATGAGGGAAAACTTTACAAGGATGATACAGGCAAATCAATTGTTATCACAACAAAACCAGGTTTATTTCCAAGATGAATCGTGAACGCCGAACACATCAGAAGTGCTGGATATGAAACGTGGCTGGAGGGTTGTTTTAGTGTTGGTGTTATCCCAGTGTAAGCTATTCCACCAGTCTGGCTCTCCTCTTATTTCTTTGACTCTATGAGCATTCTTGGAATTAATGGGTAGTCTCTTGACAAGTTTGCATTTGATGACCTCCACTTGTTCCAGGCATCCCCATGTCTCTTCCTCGGTACATAGTCTCGTCAACTGCGGGAGATTTGTCAACTTTATGACACGCAGATTGGGCACGACAGGTTCGATGGAAGCTGGAGCTATCTCAGGATAATAGTCGAACAGCACCTGCAACTTGTCACAGAAACTAACCCGTATCTCTTGCAGGTTTGGTAAGAAACATATGAAATTCCCCACAGAGAGCAGGCATTTGAGCTGCCGGCATCTGCTGACTTCAAGTAATTTCAGCGACTCGAATCTCAACCCCAAATGACCAACCAGTTCTCTAGTGGTTTCCAAGTTGACACCTCGCAGATGGAGTTCCTCGAGGTTAGGGAGGAGATCAAGTTGTGCTGCACATCCACCAGCAGGCCTTAAGCTGCTGCCAAAGCTCTCAATTGTCAGTGACCTCAAGACATCAAAGCTACTCGTGCTTTCGATATCGATTACCAAGTTTTCAAGCATTGCATTAAGACCCCAGCAATGGTTCACAACTAGAGAGGTTGCGTTAGTAAGTAGCCACCCGATGGATGCTTCTGAGACATTGAGACTACTTATGGTTACCCTCCTTTTGTCATGTCTAGTGGGTAAGGAGTTTGCAGTTGGGCCAATAAAGAGTTGGAATTTCTTCAACTTTCTGATCCAGGAGATGTTTTCGGGGGAGAGAGAGGGGATGCCCACAACCCTGATGGAAAGAACCAGTAACCGATGAAGGTGTGTGATCTCATCAAGTGTTGCTTGCCCCTCTTGTACTTGTCCTTGGATGCCCCAGTGGTAATGGCTCAGTGTCATGTCTAGAGCCTCTAAATTCGATAACTTGGAGATGATTCCAGCGGGAATGCTTTCGAGATAATGTGTTCGAGAAAGGTCAAGCAGTTTCAAGCTACTCAATGCTTCTAACCCTCTCGGGAATTCCTTTATACGAGTGGCACAGAGATCCAAAAGCTGAAGTTTTGTAAGGGCTTCTAAGGAAGGCAATTCTTCTAGGTAATAGCAGTCCCTCAAGATGAGAGAATGCAGGTTATGAAGCTGACTGAGGGAGTAAGGCAATGCCTTTATATGTGTCCCACTTAGATTCAAGATTCTCAGAGCTGGAAACGCTTGCAAGAAACCTACAGGAACTTCTTGGAGCTGAAAGTTACCTTGTAGCAGAAAGGCAGAGACTTTTTCACACTCTGCACTACAATCAGGAAGCCTTTCAAGCTTGTTATTCATCAAAGACACTCTTCGGATAGAAGGAACAAACTTTTCTTGCGGAATCTCAATCAAGCCCATGCCAGATGCGATAAGGGAGTGACAATCATCTTGGGAGGAAGACATGACCCATAAGGCAAAATCACGGACCACATCGTGCATTTTAACCGTGCCATCACGAGCACCTTCTTCTAACAAGCAAGCGTCCTTCAAATTCTCGACCAAGGTAATTCCTTCATTCATCGAATACTTGTGGTTATCCTGCTCATCTATGAATCCTTCTGCAATCCAATACCTCACCAGTTCTGTTACTTCAATTGAGTAATCCTCTGGGAACAAAGCGCAGAAGAGGAAACAAGGTTTCATCTTGTCATCAAGCAAGTCGTAGCTCAGTTTCAAAGGCTGGTAGATATTTTCTTCGATGCTCTTGACCCAAGGCACTGATCTCTTTAGCTCTTTCAAGGCATGTTTCCACAGCTTGACCATCTTCTTCCCTCGCATGGCCGTCCCCACTGTGATGATAGCCAAAGGCAATCCACCACATTCAAGGGAAATTGCCTTCGCCAGTGGTCTAATACGGTCAGAACTTGCTACTTCCCCAGCGTTTTGGCAAAACAATTGCCAAGCTTCTTCTTCATCTAAGCAATCCACTCTGATGTCAACATCTGTCTTCATGCTCCGGCAAACCTCCAGGAACCGAGAAGTCAAAATGACCTTTGAAGCCTCGTGTTCTTTCATCTGTGGAATGCCCAGAAGGTTTAGGTCAATGGGTTTCCAAACATCATCGAGAATCAGAAGAAAGTTACAGGCTTTTTCGAGTCTCCGATGAATCTGTCTTGCCAGCTTCTCATCTGTTTCTTCCAACTTGATCACCATCCCCAATCTTTCTGCAATTTGCATTTGGACCCTTCTCAAGTCGAACTCTGCAGACACAGTTGCCCAAATCACCATACCAAATGGTTGCTTGCCAACCTCTTCATGAAGCTTATTGTTCAACGCAGTGACCAGAGTCGTTTTCCCAACTCCTCCCATACCCCAAATCCCAATCTTTTGAACCTTTTCACTCTTCAAAATATCCATAATGTTTGCCAACATTTGTGATGTTATTGTTTGATTTTGAATGAAAGGTCCAGGTATATATTCAACTCTTTCATTTGAACCATCCACATGAAATGTTTCGATTAGATGTTTGCCTAACTTCTCAAAGGTTTCAACTTTCTCGAGAATGGTTACAAGATCCTTACCATTCCTACAAGACAAAGCACATGAAATAGACTGTTTCTCCTGAAAGGAAGAAGATTCGTTGAAAATTTCTTGGACATCTGTTTGCCATCTCCTCAGCTGAACCTGCAATGATCTGCCTGTGATCTCCAATGTTTCAAGGGTCTTATCCACTTTGTACGCAACCTCCATCAGCCTATCCAATGCATTCTTCAGAGATGTGAGGTTTGACTTGAATCTGATTGTATGAATGGCTCTAGAAGAGATTGCTCCGCACATGGCCCGAGTTGTGTCGGCCAAGATTGAGCCCAAGATCGAACTCAACAATTCCATAGCAAAAAGATGATTCAAGAAACAAGACTTACAAGCGGATGATCAGATCATCAATCTTCAAACGTTGACTTTGAAATGATAAACACCACATAAAAGAATGCAAAGACCTTGAATGTTCAAAGCATTTGTTGGAGGAGTTTACTTGAGGTTAGACTTGTCAAATTATTTGGGTCGGGTTACAAACAAACAAAATTTAAATGAGTTGTACTAACCCATAAAACCCGACAAACACATTCCATCAATCAAACCATAATTATTTTATTATCTAATTCATTATAATTTTTAACAAGGTATTAATAATATTTTATAAATAATTCAATTTAATTAAAATCATCAAATTATTAAGATAAAGTAAATTCATAATATTCAATTTATTTCTCTTCTAAAAATGTAAGTAAATAAAAATTTAAATATCTAAATAACATGTCCTAGTGGTTAAAATTTATTAAATCTTAATAACTATACAAAATTTTATTTATCCAAGTAAAAAAAATCTATTATTAGATTGGGATTCGAATTGAAACTACAGATTCGAATTAAAGTAATTTTAAGTTACAACTATATACAGAAAAGAAGAATGTATAAGGATCAAACCCAATAAACAAAATTTAAGAATGCATGAGTACCAACCTTATCTAACATTATCAGGAAATCACGAACAATTATAAACAAATGCAAGCCCTCGTTTCACCAGCTTATTCTTCTCTCTTCTTCTACCACCTTCTTGATGTCTCTGCCTCAGCATTTTGGACAATCTTTCAGTGCTTCGTGAAACCCACTTTCTTCACCTGCACTGTTCATCTCCGAGTTGAGAAAGTCTCTGGCTTTCGACAAAGCATGACCCATTTTGTGAACAGTCCCCGTTAAGCCATCTGCATCGATGCCTGTAGCCTTTTTTACGTTTTCAAGTTCACTGCTCAAACTCGAAACTTTCTGAAGACCAAGGCTGCGGTAATTTTCCTCCGTGTCTTCATTAGTTTCCTCGGCCATAATATCTTCAGTTTTCACACTAGAGAAGCTTTTGCTCTCCCTGGTGGTACGAGCAGCTCTAACACCTTCAGACCGGATTATCTCTTGAACCACGAAATGGAGGAGGGTTGTTTTCCCATCAGTTCCCTTTACGTCTGACAACTTCAACAGTGTGTCCAGCTTGAAAGCCTGAGCACCACCCCTGAATGTACCATCATTCATGCGATTGCCCGTCTTGAGAACTGCTTCAAGGAGCTTCAAGAAAAGCCGGCTGCTTCTAAGTTCTTTACAAGCAACCTACAAAATGTATCAAGGAAGACGCATTCAAAGAAGAGAAGAACCCAAGAGGAAGACAGTGCTATTATTCTCAGCCAATCAGTTTTAAGAACAGGTTCTGTTAAGGTTAACAGGACCTACCTCTAAGGTGGCAAATGATTCAGTAACAAAGGTCATTTCTTCATCGAGAGTACACATAAAAAGCAGAGCCTCTAGTCGCTTGAAAGCAAAAGGGATATCAATCAATGCTTTTAGGAAACGTTCAGCTGGTCCTAAATGTGCTATTTCTCCACAGTATAGTCTTAGCTTTAGTTCTTCGTCAGCTGTTGGTGCCATCTTCAATAGAGCCTGAAGAAATTCTACCGGGAGCTCATTGCCTGATTCAACAATATATGTTAGAGCATGATGTCACAAGGGACACGAAGAAACGGCTACAAATATAAGTCCACTGGAAATATTGATTTAATTGGGTTTTCTGATCATTTTGCTGATATAGGCACAGATAGATTATTACTTGAGCTTTAACTATTTTCATTTTCCAACAAAAGAAATGCAATGAGAGGGAAGCTACCTTCATGAAGTGCGTCGCGGACCTCTTCACTTGTTGTATTCAGAGCACGCAGAAGGATAGACAGATTCTGTGCTTTCTTTGGATCAAGAATCTGAACAAATTGTGGTAAGGCAGATTGCGAAGACAAATCTTTCCTTTCACCTTTGTTCTTGTCTGCAGTCGCATATCCAAATAGCGACTCTATCATCTCTTCATTGAACCTGTAATGCATCACAAATGGATTCTTATCAGCATCCGTTCACAACAGAAGAACAAAATCGCAAAATCATGCACGCAGTTGCCCAACAGAGGAAAACCCAAAGAGGAAGCTGTAACTCACTGGAAGGATCCTGTTCTTATCTCATTCCAAACCATTGAATGGTCAGGGTTAGCTTGCACTTTATCCCAGAAAAAGGGTTTCAACTTTGTTTTAGGAGCGTCATCTTCTGAAGGATTTACAGATCCAGAAGACAACTCTGCAGATACAGTTGCCCAAATCACCATACCAAATGGTTGTTTGCCAAACTCTTCATGAAGTTTATTGTTCAAAGTAGTGACCAGAGTCGTTTTCCCAACTCCTCCCATACCCCAAATCCCAATCTTTTGAACATTTTCTCTTTTCAAACTATCCATAATGTTTTCCAATATATGTGATGTTGTTGTTTAATCTTGAAATGGAAGACCCGGATATGTATTCAACTATTTCATATGAACCATCCGAATGAAATGCTTCGACCATGTGTTTACCTAGCTTCTCAAAGGTTTAAACTTTCTCGAGAATGGTTGTGAGTTTCTTGCCATGTCTGCATGACAAAACACATGAAGCAGGCTGTTCCTCTTGAAAGGAAGAAGATTCGTTGAAAACTTCTTGGATTTCTGTTTGCCATCTCCTAAGCTGAACCTGCAATGATCTGCCTGTTACCTCCAAAACATTAGGTTTTATCCACTTTATATGCAACTTCCATCAGTGTGTCCAGTGCATTCTTCAGAGACGTGAGGTTTGACTTGAATCTGATTGTCTGAATGGCTCTGGAAGAGATTGATCTGCACATGGCACGAGTTATGTCTGCTGAAAAATTACAATCACACGATTTTTCAATAACCAGAAAAACCAAACTGATTCTATTTCTCTGATACGAGTCAAGTACACTTCAACCTTTCCAAGTAGCACTCAACTCACCCGGTCTTACTCCCCCTGAGTAAGACTTCCCGTACCACAAGAAATTCTACCAGTAACACACACTATGTGTGCAACGCACACCCCGTGTCTCCCTAGACAGCGTCTAGGCCTAACGAGCGGTTCGTCTGTAACTTAAGACTCCCCCTCAGGTAAACTCCCGTTCACTCAGAAATCTCTCACCAGTGTTTCCCGTACATGTGCTTTTCCGAGATTACAGACTCTTCTCTCTCAGAAAACTTAATCTCGCTACCTTTGACAATCACGTCTTCAGTCTATATATATCCCGTCCATTGATTCTCTCCATATCTTCATAATATGCATTTTTCCTTTTTCTTCATTGATGCAACTGTCTTCTTTCCTTTTGCAGCTTCTTTCCATTTGTGTTTTCCAGATTCAGCTCCAAACTTCCATTTGTTGATTTGAAGCTTCTAGATGTTGAATATGATGTTTCCTTGCTTTAACAATCTCCCCCTTTTTTGACTTTCTGCTTGAACACACTAAAACCTCACACAGCACAGAAGCAATCCATAGCAACTAGGATATAACTATCCATTAAGTTCAACAAGTTAGGAGAACGACAGGAACTAGCAAGAAAACAACAGAGATCAGCACAACAGACGAAACTACAAACATAAACCGAAAAACCAAGTAGCTGATCAGATATGATGATCAGCACAACACAGATCAACTTCACAGAACTGAAGTTTCATTCACTCTGTCACAGAAGCGAATCAACTTCATTCACTCTGTTCTCCAGTTTCTTCTGATTCTCCTTCCTCCTCCTCCTTTTCAGCCTCACTTACTACTTCATCATCTTCATCCTCACCCATTTTTCCTTTGCCTTTGT
>NW_010968712.1:56943-63204 GCF_000463585.1 Tarenaya hassleriana | reverse complement strand
AAAAACCAAACTGATTCTATTTCTCTGATACGAGTCAAGTACACTTCAACCTTTCCAAGTAGCACTCAACTCACCCGGTCTTACTCCCCCTGAGTAAGACTTCCCGTACCACAAGAAATTCTACCAGTAACACACACTATGTGTGCAACGCACACCCCGTGTCTCCCTAGACAGCGTCTAGGCCTAACGAGCGGTTCGTCTGTAACTTAAGACTCCCCCTCAGGTAAACTCCCGTTCACTCAGAAATCTCTCACCAGTGTTTCCCGTACATGTGCTTTTCCGAGATTACAGACTCTTCTCTCTCAGAAAACTTAATCTCGCTACCTTTGACAATCACGTCTTCAGTCTATATATATCCCGTCCATTGATTCTCTCCATATCTTCATAATATGCATTTTTCCTTTTTCTTCATTGATGCAACTGTCTTCTTTCCTTTTGCAGCTTCTTTCCATTTGTGTTTTCCAGATTCAGCTCCAAACTTCCATTTGTTGATTTGAAGCTTCTAGATGTTGAATATGATGTTTCCTTGCTTTAACAATCTCCCCCTTTTTTGACTTTCTGCTTGAACACACTAAAACCTCACACAGCACAGAAGCAATCCATAGCAACTATGATATGACTATCCATTAAGTTCAACAAGTTAGGAGAACGACAGAAACTAGCAAGAAAACAACAGAGATCAACACAACAGACGAAACTACAAACATAAACCGAAAAACCAAGTTGCTGATCAGATATGACGATCAGCACAACACAGATCAACTTCACAGAAATGAAGTTTCATTCACTCTGTTCTCCAGTTTCTTCTGATTCTCCTTCCTCCTCCTTTTCAGCCTCACTTACTACTTCATCATCTTCATCCTCACCCATTTTTCCTTTGCCTTTGTCATTTACGCTTGATGAGGGTGCTCCACCGTCACTTTCTCCCCCTGTGTGGGTAAACAGAAATTCAAACACAATTAGACATGGAATGTGCAGAAACCATACCTTGGGAAGAAGACTAGCTAGCAATTACTCTGAAACTCCTCCCAAAGAGCGTGTTGACGGGCACGAATCTGAGCAATGATTTTTGTGGTCTTCCTCTGGAGCTGTTCCACCTGAAGTAGCTGCTTGTCATGTTTCATGAGGACAGTGAACGTCTTGCTGCAGAGTTGTGCTCGACTTATTTTAGCTTGTTGGACTCTGGCTTCTATGACCAAGGGCCGCTGAATTACTTCAGTAATTTCTGAGTCAGCAAGGATCTCTGGACTTTGGCGGACAATAATACTCTGGATGAGACAGGGATGGGGCAACAAATATCGCATTCTCATATCCTCAGCTCTGGACAGTATGTGACTGTAGATTATGGAGCCAAAATTGACGTCCTCTTTCCTCAACAGCTTGAATATCAGTAATGCTAACTCATTTCGAATAACATCAGACCTTCGAGTCGGTAACCAGTTTGTCTTTCCAATCAGATGCATAACCCGACTTTCAAACTTGAGACAATTTATGGGAATCGTCCCATTCCTTTCTGCCAAATACTCTCCAGTGAGAGCTATCTCCAAATCTTCAAGTGAAGCATCTTCAGGTAGATCTTCTAATCCTTGTGATGCGTTATCGGATGTTCCCAACAACCGATTTATGACTGTCGGAGAGAAGTCAATAAATCGACCTCTCACAAAGGCCTTGTGATGCATGAAATCTCCAGGTATGTCAGTGCGTGGAGTGAGATTTGCATAAAACTCTCTGACAAGTAGTTTACTGAATGCACAAGCATAAGTCATAGTTCCCGTCAGTTGCCGTTCTTCAAACAGATTCCAAATGTGATTTTTCCGAAAATCCATCACATTAACATTGCGTTCAGCAATGACATCTACGCTTTTGAACTTGTCAAATCTCTTCTTAGTTTCAACAGACAGAAATCTATCAGAGAGTGGTTTAACACCTGTTTCACTGTGTGGAGCAAATGGTTCTGAAGGGCCGTCGTTATCAGTGCCTTGTCCCTTCCGAGTTGTTTTCCTTCTCTGAGCTCTCTGAACATTGCTCAAGTGTGTCCTTCCATGTGCTGAAGTTCCTTTGCGCTTTCGAGTTATGTTTCTGGCCTTCGCTTTCTGTTGCAAGATAATCAGGGGGCTGTCAGAATCATCTGAACTCACCGGATGAGGCAGGGATGTCTCTGGGGCACGAGATTGTGTTTCAGTTTCATCCTCCTTCTCTGGGTTATTGGATAATCCTTTCAATGCTTCAGTGATTGTCCGTTCATCACTTGCACCATCTTTTTCCTGAGTGTCTTCACATACACCTTCTTCAATCACATCCTTTTTGTGATTTGTACCGGCATCAGGATTACTCATTTCAGATGCGATCTGTGTTGGCTCTTCAGTTACATCAACCCTCGGGGCCTTTTCCGGTTGCACTTCGTCTTCACCCAAGTTCTTCTCAGATTGAACCGTAGCGTTTCTGTCCTTAGGTGATTCGGACTCGCCATGAGGTGTTGGTTGCGATGAAGTTGCTGAATCCTTACTAGGTTTTGTTTTTCTCCTACTAGTCTGAAGCGGAGCCACGTCAGAATCGGATTTCTCTTCTTCGTCGTGGTTCCCTTTCTCGACCACCTTGCTCATGTGCGTCTCACCTGTATCCATTTTCTCAGATTCTTCAGCAATCTCAGAGAGTTGAGGTTTACCTGGTTCGTGAGAAATTTTGGCTGCGTTGCGAGCCGAGCGGCGTTCTCCTTGCCTGAATGTCTTCCCCGATTTCTTGTTCGTCATGGTAATGAAGGAGTTATGAACGAGAATTGGCGAAATCGAACCGCTAGAGAGAGACAACAAAAAAACTTGACCAGTTGTGAGATAAGAGTGCGAGAAATTAGGGCAAGTCCATAAACCGCTCAATAAATGGTGAATAATTTAAATCATCTTATTCTCTCTTCTTCTCACCGAAAAAAAAAAACTCTCAAAATGATTTTTAAAATTTTTCTTATTGTGATAGTTTTGGTATACACATTTGGTATTTTTGTCTTGAAAGATGATGATCCATCTATGTTTCCAATTTTTGTCGCGATCGCAATTTATGCAAATGTGTTGCTAATTGTAGCAATTAATATGTAATCATGTATTTCGTTATGTCGTATTATCTATAATGAATAAAGCTAATATATGGCTTTTTTTTTTTTTTTTTTTTTTGTTTTAATTGCCCTTAGACCATCGTATGGAAATCTGTTTCACAACTTAGACCCGAGTACTTTACTAGTTTACTCATATCATGACTATTTTGTATCGAATCATTTGTATGACATGTATATGTCTTTGCATGATAGAGGAGTAACAGAACTCGTCATTTAGCCCCTATACAAGTGAAAAGTACCTGAGACATAGTGAAGTCCTTCTGACCTTCAGCTACATCTCCTTGACTCGCTTATCTCCTGGCCTGTTCCTTTCCCTGCATATTCTCCTTACAAAAAACGTGTAAACCATTTTAAAGTTCCCCAACTCCAAGGGATTTTTGCAAACCAACAAACCTGTTCATATCTAGGGGTTTAGTGAATATGTCAGCCAATTGTTTCTCAGTAGGAACATACTCAATCATCAGAATTTTCTTTTCAACTTGCTCCCTCAAAAAATGATGACGAATTTCAATGTGTTTAGTTCGTGAGTGTTGCACAGGATTCTTAGAGATATTGATAGCACTCGTATTATCACAATGAGCAGTAAAGGATGACAAGTTGATACCGTAATCGGAGAGCATTTGTCGCATCCACATGAGTTGAGTGCAGCAACTTCCCAGAGCTATGTACTCTGCTTCAGCTGTGGATAATGATGTAGAGTTTTGCTTCTTGCTGTGCCATGCTATCATGTTGTTTCCAAGGAAGAAACAACCTCCAGATGTACTTCGTCGATCGTCAGCATGACCTCCCCAGTCAGCATCACAAAAACCCACCAGCTCACAGCTTGAATCCCGTGTATAGTGCAAACCAAACTCCAATGTTCCCTTCACGTATTTTATGATCCGCTTGACCGCTTGCAGATGTGACTTCTTTGGTTTAGCTTGATACCTTGCACAGATTCCGACGCTCAGGCATAAGTCAGGTCTACTTGCAGTAAGATAAAGTAGACTTCCAATCATTCCACGGTAGAGCTTTGTGTCTACATCTTCTCCATCTTCATCACGAGTCAACTTTGTTGTTGTGGACATAGGTGTTTTTGCAGACTTGCTTCCATCCAGTTCAAATCTCTTGACTAAGTTTCGGGCATACTTGCTTTGAGAGATGAACATTCCATCAGTTGTCTGTTTCACCTGTAACCCGAGAAAGAAGTTTAATTCTCCAAACATGCTCATCTCGAACTCATCGGTCATCAGCTTCACAAAATTGTCCACTTTCTCCTGAGAGACAGACCCAAACACGATGTCATCAACATACACTTGAACCACCATGAGATTTCCATCATCACTGTGAATGAACAATGTCTGGTCCACTCCCCCTCTTTTGTATCCGTGCTCAACCAAAAAAGATGTGAGGCGTTCATACCACGCTCGAGGAGCCTGTTTAAGACCATATAGGGCCTTCTTCAAACGAAAGACATGATCCGGAGAATGAGGATCTTCAAATCCAGTTGGTTGCTCGACATAGACTTCCTCCTGAAGTACTCCATTGAGGAACGCACTTTTGACATCCATCTGAAAAAGTTTGAAGTGCAGGCTACAGGCAACTCCGAGGAGTAACCGAATGGATTCGAGGCGAGCAACGGGTGCAAAAGTCTCTTCAAAATCAACTCCCTCAATCTGAGTGTAACCCTGCGCAACTAAACGTGCTTTGTTGCGAACAATCTCCCCAAACTCATTAGTCTTGTTTTTGAAAATCCACTTCGTACCAATGACATTGGTATGGTGAGGGCGGGGAACTAAATACCAGACATCATTGCGGACAAACTGTTCTAGCTCTTCCTGCATTGCCCGTACCCAGAACTCATCATGAAGTGCTGTTGGTTGTAATGCTCTAGGATGATCCGTGGTATGACATTTTGACTTTGTATTGATTCATTGGTTTATGAATGCATTACATTCCCGTTGTATGATTGGCATGTTTGTTATATTTCGGCATCCTTGAATCATTATAGAATGATTCTAAACTCCCTGGTCAGTTATCATTGTGGGAACTATGATGAATTAAGACTAGCATGAGGTGTGATTGATGCATTGGATGCATATCACAATCATGGGTACTCGTTGTGAACGAGTGACTGGTTGACCCGCATGAGATTGTCACATGGACAGAGTCATGACTTGAATCTCATACAGCGGTTCGTTCTTGGATCCTCAGACCTGAGATGTCTAGAGTATCTGATATGAGGAGTGGCGTGTCTTGACTGCGTCAAACGTCGTCTTTAACCGGATGATCATAACGGCGTTGATCAGATACGTTCACGAATCATATGGAGATAATAGACATGCAATATGGGACTTATCACCTCCTCAATAGGAGAGATATCGCTGGGCCCTCTCGTGGAAGTCGGACTATGAAAATGCGTGGCCACGCTATAGATGAAGTTGCATCTATTTTATTAGTCGATTTGCCAAGACGAGAAAGCGGTTGAACTTGAAGGGTGGCTCAAACCATGCCCTTGTTCAACACATGATATCGTGAGATAAAGGATCAGAACTCGAGCTGTTATTGCCTTGGTTAGATCACCTCTAACTCAATTCTAAATGGGTGGTCATGGCGTCTTGCTAGAGGCTAACCATGACTTGTAGATCGGGAATGGTTCTCGAGGCTGCTGCCACTGCGACCAAATCGTTTGGAATCCTTCCCGTCGGTGTGGATACGTGTAGAGGGACTGTAACTTCAGTCCTAGGTGGTTTAGAACAGGCCCCGGATCGAAATAAACTTCAAGTCTCATCGAGAACGAGGTAAGTAACGATTCTCTCGGTGATATACATCCAGGAGGCCCGGAGGCTCGGTCCGCGATCATTTGTCCAGGCCTGGTCCGGCTGCCCAGGAGTTGGTCAGCCGCTGACCAGATTCCTGGACAGGCGGACGGAGAAATGGCAAGTCGGACCGAATTGACCAAGAAGGGTCTTGGTCCGGAGCTGACCACACGTGGTCTGCCGGACCAAGCCTTCAGGCCAGCCGGTCCGTGGGCCTCGGACTGAGCTTGGTCCGCCGGACCAAGCTCCTGGTCCGGCGGACCGGGATCCGGAATATTTCCAAAATTCGATTTTAGGGTTTTCTAATCTTATTTAAGTTTAGGGTTTCGTCTAAACTTAAAGAGAGCCGACCTAAAA
>NW_010968712.1:29661-50303 GCF_000463585.1 Tarenaya hassleriana | reverse complement strand
CGTTCAGACACGCCATTCCACTGTGGCGTTCCAGGAGGAGTTAATTGTGATACAATACCACAATCAACCAGATAGTCAGAGAACTCTTGGCTCATATACTCGCTAGATGAAGTTGCATCTATTTTATTAGTTGATTTGCCAAGACGAGAAAGCGGTTGAACTTGAAGGGTGGCTCACACCATGCCCTTGTTCAACTTATGATATCGTGAGATAAAGGATCAGAACTCGAGCTGTTATTGCCTTGGTTAGATCACCTCTGACTCAATTCAACGTGGGTGGTCATGGCGTCTTGCTAGAGGCTAACCATGACTTGTAGATCGGGAATGGTTCTCGAGGCTGCTGCCACTGCGAATGGGCCTACAGGGTCACACACCATTAGGGATGGACTTATATGTGAAGTTTCGGAAAGGAAGACTTGGATTTGGTCGGAAAAATCGTTTTCGGATCAAATCAGAGTGTCGGGACGTTTTCAGCCTTCTGACTCGGACCGAGTCAGTACTTGACTCGGACCGAGTCAGTTCCGAAGCCCAGAAAGTGTTTTGGGCTTGGCTGATGTTTTGACTCGGTCGAGTCAAAGTTTTGACTCGGACCGAGTCAATACTAAATGGGCCGAGTCAAGAGTTGACAATGGGCTTGGGCTGATTCGTTCTGACTCGACCGAGTCAGAGTTCTGACTCGGACCGAGTCAATACTCGGAAAAAGTCTCTTTTCACAAGGATTAGGGTTCCTATCTTATAAGAAGGGTATTGGACGCCGTCCTCAACCTAAGACAGACGAAAAGAACCCTAAAACAGAGCAAAAACTCAGAAGAAATCGTTTCTTTCATAGTTCTAGCTCCCGGGATTAGATCCCACTTCATATACTTCACAGATCCTAGCAGATCAGTTCCAAAAGCGTTTGGAATCCTTCCCGTCGGTGTGGATACGTGTAGAGGAGCTGTACTTTCAGCTCTTGGTGATTAAAACAGGCCCTGGATCGATCACTACTTTCAGATCTTCAGGAAAGAGGTAAGTATTCGATTCCTACGGTGATATACACGATCTGTCGGGGTTTTACGGATGATTTTTGGTTGCGTGTGACGTTTGACTAGGTTTAGATTATCCTTCCGCTGCATGAAACCTAGTAAACCAAACCCTAGATCGATATGATCGCATGCTAGGAATCTGTAGCCTAAATCCCAACAAGTGCTTCACAAACCTTCTTTGGTTCAACCTGGGAGTTGAAGCAGACAAACCGAACCATATCTTGATAGTTGATCCTGGGCTTGTGTCGAGTTTGACGAGGAGCCTGAAGATCACCAATTAAATCATTAGGTGAATGATTCTTGTGTACAGGAATTGACGTCTCAGGTCCTGACAAACTGTCATCAACCTCTTCAGTGTCAGTGGAAGATCCATCAGACTCAGCCTTGAGAGGAAGGTCAGAACCAGCACGAGAGCTTTCTGGAATGTCGCGAGAAGGACTTGGCTCCAATGGGATGCTATCAACCTTCCGTTGTGTTTCTTCATCAAAGATAACATTGGCGGATTCCATCACTGTCTTAGTACGAAGATTGTACACTCTGTACGCAGCTGAGTTTAGAGCATATCCAAGAAATATTCCTTCATCACTGCGAGGATCCATCTTACCAAGATACTCTCGGTCATTGAGTATGTAGCAGGTACAGCCAAACACATGAACATATTTAAGGGGAGGAGACCGTCCCTTCCAGATTTCGTAAGGTGTTTTGGACAGACCCGAGCGCAAATAGATCCGATTGATCAGATAATACGCAGTGCTCATGGCTTCAGCCCAAAATCTTATAGCCACGTTTTTAGCATGCAGCATAGATCGTGCCATTTCCTGAAGAGTTCGGTTTTTCCGTTCCACCACTCCATTTTGCTGAGGAGTCTTTGGGGCTGAGTACTCATGAGTAATACCATAGGTGGCACAGAATGTGTGAAACAAATCATTCTCAAATTCTCTACCATGATCACTCCGTATTCGTTGCACCATTCCCTTTCCATTTTTCAGTTGAAGACATAAATGTTGGAATGCAACGCAAGCCTCAGAGTTTTCTCGAAGAAACCTGACCCAAGTAAATCTGGAGTAATCATCAACGCATACAAGAACATATCGTTTTCCACCAAAGCTCTCGGTTTGCATAGGGCCCATTAAATCCATGTGCATAAGCTCCAAGATATTGGTTGTATGAACATGGTCTGTTTTCTTGTGACAAACGCGAATCTGTTTACCCAGTTGACATGCTTTACACACAAACTTGTCATCGTGAGATAATTCTGGCAAATCCCGAACTGCACCTGACTTTGACAATTTGACCAGCGCACGCATATTAATATGTCCAAGTCTTTGATGCCATAATTCCATGTCGTCTTTCTTTGCGATGAAATTCAGATGCTGTGCAGACTCCCGTCGGGTGTGAACCCAAGTATAGCAGTTGTTGGTGTTTCTCTTCCCAGTTAAAACACACTTATTTGCAGCGTCAGTTACAAAGCAAGCGTTCTTTGTAAACTTTACTCTCATTCCAGTGTCACACAGCTGGCTTATGCTGATAAGATTGGCTTTCAATCCTTGAACAACTTTAACTTCAGTTAATTTAGGTAACCCAGCATGATCCAGCATTCCTTTACCAAGAATTTTTCCTTGTTTGCCATCTCCAAACGTGACACTTCCCCCATTCTGTGTTGCTACAAAATCTTTGAGCAGTTCTTGATTCCCTGTCATGTGCCTTGAGCAACCACTATCAAAGTACCAGGTTCCAGTATTTTCGGTTTGCTCAGTAGTATACGCAACATTACAGTTTAAATCTGATTTCCGAATCCATCTTAAGTTCCAAGGAGCATAACCAAAAGAGGATGATGAATACCTAGAAAAGCCTCTGTTCCTTCTTAGATAGTAACAGTTCCGTCTGAGATGTCCCACTCTACCACAGTGATAGCAACATCTGTCCTCTTGGCGCCTCCAGTTTGAGCGACGTTCTGGTTGTCTTGAGGGAGAGCTTTTTCGCTTTATCTCAGGTATATCTGGACTCAAGTTACCTCCAGACACAAAATTAGATTCTGACGAAGATTTACCTCGGTATCCAAGACCAGAATGATCTCCAGTGTTCCGTCCTTGGCCAAGCAGATGATCTAATTTTCCAGTCCCATTTCCAAGAAGATGTAGATTCTTCTTGGTTCCTTCCAATTGACATTTCATCAAGGACGCCTCTTCTTCTTTTTGTGTAAGTTTCTGTTGAGTGTCTGTCAGTAATAGTTGGACTTGTCTGAGCTCCTTCTCCAGTTGTTGTTTTTCACTGATTAGTTGCTTATTCATCACTACCAACTTGTTCATTTCCGTGAACAATTCCTCCTCAGTGACTTCTTCTTCATCACTGTCCTCTGCTTGATCATTTTCTTCTTCAATAATCCCAAGAAACGCTACAAAATTGGACATATTTTCCTCATCACTCTCTTCTTCAGATGAGCTATCTTCTTCAACACTGTGTCTCCTTGAGATTCTTCAGCACACTTTCTCTCTTTGCAATACTTGGACAATCTGCCTTCCAGTGTCCTATGCCTTTACATTCTAAGCATTTTCCTGAATCTCTGTCGCTTTGTTGTCCAAATTTATTCTTTCCTTTGAAAAATCTATTGAACTTCTTGATGACCAATGCCATCTCATCATGCAGCTCTTCTTCAGCCTGTTTTTTATTCTTTCCTTGTCTTCTATTTTCTGAATTAGTAACAGTAGTCTCAGGAACATGAAGAGCAATACCTTGTCCTTTCTTAGCTTGAACAGAGGATCCACCATTCATTAGTTGCAGTCTCAACTCATGTGCTGCAAACGTTCCAACAGCTTCCTTGAATGTGACAGTCTCCAGATTGTTAACGCCTTCAAATACTAGAATCTGTGAGTGATACTTGACTGGTAGACTATTCAGAAGTTTCTTTACCAGCTTATCATTACTGATCCTTCTCCCAAGTACACTTGCCTCATTTGATAAGGCACTCAACTTCCCACAGAATTCCTTAACACTTTCGTTATCTTCCATCCTCAAGCGTTCAAACTGAAGATCTATCATATCCAATCTGTTTCGTTTTACCTTGGATGTTCCTTCATGAATAAGTTCCAAGGTGTCCCAAGCATCCTTAGCAGTTTCACATCCTTGAATCTGTTCAAACTCTTCATGACACACGCTGCTGAAAATGATAGATAGTGCTTTCTGATTCATAGCAGAATCCTTCTTCTCTTGAGGTGTCCATAAGCTCTTCGGCTTCGGTTTAGCTACTCCATCAATGATATCCGTGGGTCGAGTCCATCCATCAGTAACAGCACTCCAGGTATCTTCATCCAATCCTCGGATATACGAACTGATCTTGACTTTCCAGTGCCCATAGTTGGTAGAATCCAGTAGGGCAGTTTTTCCAAAGTTCTGTAGTTCCTTGAGACCTTCCATCGTGTGAATCTGAACCGTGCACCGATATGAGAGGACAATAAATTCCTACGATCAGTGACCTGCTCTGATACCAATTGAAAAATTACAATCACACGATTTTTCAATAACCAGAAAAACCAAACTGATTCTATTTCTCTGATACGAGTCAAGTACACTTCAACCTTTCCAAGTAGCACTCAACTCACCCGGTCTTACTCCCCCTGAGTAAGACTTCCCGTACCACAAGAAATTCTACCAGTAACACACACTATGTGTGCAACGCACACCCCGTGTCTCCCTAGACAGCGTCTAGGCCTAACGAGCGGTTCGTCTGTAACTTAAGACTCCCCCTCAGGTAAACTCCCGTTCACTCAGAAATCTCTCACCAGTGTTTCCCGTACATGTGCTTTTCCGAGATTACAGACTCTTCTCTCTCAGAAAACTTAATCTCGCTACCTTTGACAATCACGTCTTCAGTCTATATATATCCCGTCCATTGATTCTCTCCATATCTTCATAATATGCATTTTTCCTTTTTCTTCATTGATGCAACTGTCTTCTTTCCTTTTGCAGCTTCTTTCCATTTGTGTTTTCCAGATTCAGCTCCAAACTTCCATTTGTTGATTTGAAGCTTCTAGATGTTGAATATGATGTTTCCTTGCTTTAACATCTGCCAAAAAGATGATTCAAGAAACAGGATTTACAAGCCGATGATCAGATTATGATGATCACCACAGAAAAGAAAGCAAAGACTTTGAATCCTTTTTCAAAAATTCGAAATAAATTTTTATAAGAAAGCGAGATAGTTACCTTTCGAAAATTCTAATATCTATTAATAGTTTAAATATCCTAAACCAATAAAAACCAATTAAACCCAACAAACCCATTAATGATTCATCAATCAAAGTCAAACAATAATTATTATTTTTTTATCTAATTCATTATAGTTATTAATTAGGTATTAATAATATTTTATAAATAATTCAATTAAATTAAAATTATCACATTATTAAAATAAAATAAATTCATAATATTCAATTTATTTCTCTTCTAAAAATAGAAGTAAATAAAATTTTAAATATCTAAATAAAGTTAAAATTTATTAAATCTCAATAACTATACAAAATTTTATTTATCCAAATAAATTGTAGTATCAAAATTTATTAAATCTTAATCATTGTTTGAATAGACATGTGATAAAATCAAATATATATTTTTTAAGTTATATATTTAGATTAAAAATTCTAATAAAGTGATATTACATACCTAATGTAGTAAATCAAACACAAACAATAGAATGTATAAGAATCAAATTCTACTATTAGATTGGGATACGAATTGAAGTATATTTAATTTACAACTATATATAGAAAAGAAGAATGTATAAGAATCAAACGTCAATATATATATATATATATACATATTAAAAAAATTATATTTTTAATAGGAACTTTTAAATTAAGCTAATACATTAAATAGAAAACGTTGCCTATTTTAAAAAAATAATCTATTTAATAAATTTTAAACAATAATCTATTTAATAAATGCAAAGAAATAATGATAAACTAAAAGTAAGATATTAATTTAATAATAGATTTTTTTTTAAAAATTATTAGGGGAACATGTGTTAAATTAACCCTTCGTATTTGTATATGTGATGCATTACTCTATATCAATGTATATATATAAAAAATCAATATATAAATTAATGTATTAATGATAGATTAACTCTTCTCACCTCAAAGTGAATTTACTCCTACTTGAGGACACGTGTCACAGCGAGAATATCTATGATTTATATTTTAGTTTATCATTATTTCTTTGCATTTATTAAATAGATTATTGTTTAAAATTTATTAAATAGCTTATTTTTTGTTTTCAAATTTTATTTACACTGCAAGCAATGTCATTTTAAAATTTTTTAAACTTAGTTCGTTTTGTACAGACTAATATGTAATTTCAATATAAAAACCAACAACAATATTGTCAAGCTTTCTCTATGGGATGATATCGGTGCAGACCTTCACCAATCGAGTCACAGGTATCTAACATATTCAGAACGCCGTTCACAAATACATAGATTGAATATCAGAAAAAGTATCATAATAAATTATTTAAAATCTATATTTATTTTTAATTCGTGCGATATATACGGGTGAATATATCTGTTATATAAACACAAAAATTATGTCAAATCTCTTTCGAAAAAATACATCATCCTATATCTTAACACTTTTAAAAAAAACTTATTTTGATTTAACAATATAAAACTTATTTATTCTCCTTTTTAAACGTTAAAAAAATTAATAATTCAGTTTTTTTTATGAAATTTTCCTTTATAAAAATACTACTCTAATCTTTAATTTTTTTTTAATAACCGGATGTCCTTCCGAGACCGGAATCAAGCGAGACGATTATAACATGCTCCTCTCTCCAATTTAAGATTCGAATTCAGGGTGGAACAAACATTTTGCATCCCCTTTCATCGATTGAGCTGTCCAAATTAAATTATAATCCTTAATTTTATATTATAACATATGAAAATATAAACATATATGTTATTTATAATCATTTTTTAAAAATTAAAAATATCATTATTTCATTATTTTTAAAAACTATTTATATATGAATTATAAATTCAAAAATAAAATACATATATCTAATTTTAAAACTAACATTATTTTAAAAAAATTATACGTATTTATAGTCCGCGCGATGCGCGGGGTTAAAACCTAGTATATAGAAAAGAAGAATGTATAAGAATCAAAGCCCAATAAACAAAATTTAAGAATGCAGAATGTCAAAGGATCAAAACTAACAAAACATAAGAAGGCAGAAGATCAAAACCTCGGTTACAATGAAATTGACAAAAACTTAGATCAAAATCCGAACAACAAATCAATAAAACCACATGAAAGGGATAAGTGAGATAAAAGTGACTTCAGAGGGAGAAATCAGAAGAAGACGAAGATGAAAGAAAGAATGAGAGAGATCTCAATCATACGCCATAACTACAACTGTAGAGTGGCTTGGCCGAGGAAGATGAGGATGAAGAAAAAGTGGCTTCAGAGGGAGAAATCAGAGGAGAGCAGATGAGGCGATCCTCCATCGATAGAGATAATAGAAGGAGATGAACACACAATGGAGGTTGTATGAGACAATCGTATTCTAGATTTTTTTTAGGGTTATAGAAACCCTTTAACCGGTGTTGTTTCAGAAATACCGTCCATTTGCTATTGGACTTCATGGGTACCCTTATAATTTTAAAAATTCCCAATTTGTCCTTGAATATAATAATTATTTTTTATTATTATTTTATTCATGAGATTTTAATTCATTTTCGAAGAAACTTAATATCCCTTTTAGTCGTTTTAATGTTTCTTCAAAAAGCGGGAGCCATGATCCTTCGTAATTATTTTTTGATGAATGTTTTCTAAAGTATTCATCTTTTATTTCTTTTATCGTAATTAATTTATTTAATTCTGTAATTGTATTATTAATTTGTTCTTTTTCTAATGTGTATCGTTTTTTATTTAAATTGGTTAGTGTTTCGAAATATAATACAGGTTCATTTAATAATTCAATAGCATCTTTATATGTTTTTTCCATTCTTATTCGTCTGAATTCATAATATCTCATTTAATTTCTCTTACTGCATTAAATATTGCACTAATCATTTTTATTTTTCCGATTTTCTTCATTAAGTTCATTTCGTTCAATTGGTCCATAAGTTCGTTTCCTAAATATACTTTCTATTGTTTCAACTAATAATTGTTCAAGATGATCAAGACATGGTAGACTTTCAAGGTTTATTAAGGATAATTTTTCAATAAAATCTTCATTAAAATTCATTTTGTAAGATTGTTAATTTGAGTTATAGTTTGTCGTAGTTTAGAGTATTCTTTTTTTTTTCATGGACTAGTGATATTATTGATGGTGGTTCTTGTATTCTTAATCTTGCGTTAAGTCGTAGTAAAGATTTTCGTCATGGTTCAATTGTTGTTAATGGTCTTTTTAGATCAAAATCCGAACAACAAATCAATCAAACCACATGAACCCCCCATGAAATCTCGCTCTGAATGTTTCAAAAAAATCCAATAAAAGGGATAAATCAGATAAACGTGGCTTCAGAGGGAGAAATCAGAAGAAGACGAAGATGAAAGAGAGAATGAGAGAGATCTCAATCATACGCCATACCTGCAACTGTAGAGTCGCTTGGACGAGGAAGACGAGGATGAAGAAAAAGTGGCCTTAGAGGGAGAAATCAGAGGAGAGCAGATGAGGCGATCCTCAATCGATAGAGATAATAGAAGGAGATGAAGACACAATGGAGGTTGTAGGAGACAATCGTGTTCTAGATTTTTTTAGGGTTATAGAAACCCTTTAACCGGTGTTGTTTGAGAAATACCCTCCATTTGCTATTGGACTTCATGGGTACCCTTATAATTTTGAAAATTTCCAATTTGTCCTTGAAAATAATAATTATATTTTATTATTATTTTATTTATGAGATTTTATTTCATTTTCGAAGAAACTTAATATCTCTTTTAGTCGTTTTAATGTTTCTTCCAAAAACGGGAGTCATGATCTTTCGTAATTATTTTTTGATGAATGTTTTTCTAAAGTATTCAACTTTTATTTCTTTTAGGGATAAACCCAAAAAAACACTGAACTTTTCAATTTTGGTAAAAAAACATGAACTTTTTTTTTTGTCAAATAAACACCAAACTTGTTTAACGATACTCGATTACAGATATTTTTTAATCAGTTTTCAAGAGTAGAGGTACTATTCAATAAATAAAAAAGTAAACGTATTAAACTGAGACCAGAGAAAAGTACATGTATTTTACGGCGATTCTCCCTTTTTTTTACAATAAAAAATAGTTCATGTATTTTTTTGGATCATTAAAAAAGTTCAGTGTTATTTTGATAATCCCAAAAAAATTCATGTATTTTTTGGATCATTTAAAAAGTTCAGTGTTTTTTTAGATTCGTTTAAAAATTTTAATGTTTATTTGATAAAAAAAATAAAGTTCAGTGTTTTTTTATCAAAATTGCAAAGTTCAATGTTTTTTTTGGGATTTTCCCTAAAAAAATAAACACGGGTATTAATTTTGAAGTAATTGAAAAATTAGGGTTTTTATTTGGCAAACTTTTTATTTGGGACTTTTTATGGAAGATTTTAAAAAATTTGGGATTTTTTTAGAAAATTTTCCAATAAATATATACATTAATTTACAATTATAATAACCATATTCTAGCTAGATTAAATTTTTATATACAAACATATTTATCGTTCATTTTGTCATGTTTATTTTTACTTTTACTCATTTTTTTACTATAATCATTGATTTAGAAAAATATTGTTTATTCGACATTGGATTAGTTTGATAGAAGTCCGTCTCTATAAAATAATTGGACATCTAATCCATTCTTGGGAATTGAGAAACACCAAAGGTGATTGAATGTTGATGAGTTTTAACATGTGTTTTTGGATGAAAATGTATATATTCTTCTTTTATTTTTTGATAAATTGATATCGGATGCAGATTTAACAAACTATCAATATATCACATTCGTTATTATAATTTTTTTTAACCTTCATTCTTATATAGTTTTGTAGAACATTTGATACTTATACATAATTTTGTATTACAAACCTCTATCGATTTGAAATTTAACGTATACAATTATCGTTGGTTATTCTTAAGAATTACAACTATCATTTACTATTTATAACAATTTTACAAAGCCCGTTAATTCTTTTACAAAGTTTCTATTCGTATATTTCTAACTACCGGAATATTTTTTGAATATCTAAAATTCAAAAACCAAAATATTTTTTGTTTAAATAAAATTGAATAACAAAAAAATAAAGAGTACGAATTCAAATTTCACATGAAAATACTCAGAATATTTGGGATACTAAGACCTCTGCTCAACTAAGTTTAAAAACATAATTTTGTTATTGAATATTAATTTTGGTCCAATGGTTCTATAATAGTTTATGTAAATTATTAATAACGTATTAGTATAACAAAAATAGGAGACTTAATTTTCGAATCTTCTAATAAATATCATATATGTCTAATAAATAACGTATTAGTATCGCTCGGTTCCTGAAGGCTGGGAAGTACGCCGAGCGTGTCGGAGCAGGAGCTCCGGTGTATCTAGCCGCCCTTCTCGAGTATCTCGAGTATCTGGCCGCCGAGGTGATTTTCGTTTTTCTCTTCTCTTTCTCTCTATCTTATTTAATCTACTGATCATCAAGTTTGTCTCTTTCTCTGATTGGTTCTCGTTATGCCCTCGTGAATCTAGGGTTTTGAACTCGACGTTAACCTATCGTTTTGTTAGATTTCAATTATGGGTTTGATTATCTGGGGGTTTGAACTGTCTCGCTTGTACAATTCTGTCTATTGCTGGTAATTTTGGATTGGGTCAGTATATATTTTTTTCTCGTCAGACCTCGAAGTCTACCTTTTGGTCTGTTAGGGCTCAATTGTTCATCTTTCTACATTTCTCTATCTTTGTTTTCGAATTGTACTATCTGGGTTTGGGATAATCGACATGAACGTTGATTCGTATGCATTTCTTTTTTTCGATTTCTGTTACTTTGGTTGTAGTCTTCTGGAGTTTCCTAATTAGGACTACGGATTTTTTATACTTTCTGTATTTTGCTTACACCTTCAGAAGAACCAACTCCGGTTTATGTGTTATTGAACGTTCGTTGCAATGTTATGATAGGTTCTCGAGCTCGCCGGAAATGCAGCAAGAGACAACAAGAAGACCCGTATTGTGCCTCGACACATTCAGCTTGCGGTGAGGAATGATGAGGAACTGAGCAAGCTTCTGGGCGATGTCACCATTGCCAATGGAGGAGTAATGCCCAACATCCACAATCTCCTCCTCCCCAAGAAGGCTGGATCCTCAACGCCTGCTGATGAAGATTAAGCCTGGAACCAAAATCATGGACAGGAAGTCCCTGTCTGTGCCACATGTTTGGCTACAAAGCCTGGTACCCACGATATTAGCTGTAGAACATTTAGCTTTTGGTTTTTCATTGATTAGTGTTGTGTTCTTCCCACTTTCATTTTCCAGTTTTTTTTCTTTCCTTGCCTTGTGTTTTTAGTATTTGTAAACTTGTCACAGTTTGTGTGAATATATGAATTATCTTTAACAAGTTAGGAAAGTAACAATTTTTTTTTCTTTCTTGTCTCTTGATATTGTCCCAGATGGTTGTTTGCCTTTCCCATGAAGTAGCTGGAACAAAACAAGGCTCAAGTGTAGTTATTGTGCTCTTGTCGTAACTAGACAAACTGTTCTACCATTTTGACATCCTCTTATTTCTGTGATTCTTTTGGCTTTGCCAGGAGATGGCAACCTGTTCCAGACATCAGGAAATGTATTTTCAGAGCTTTTTAGGATGTCACCATTGGTCTGAAAAAAACTTGCTTCTTCTGGCTGATGATCTCGCACCTGTTGAGAGAGAAAAGAAAGATCATTTCAATGGCTTATGGGTTCAGGATTATTATCCAGAAATTTCAAGAAAGGAAAACTTTACAAGGATGATACAGACAAATCAATTGTTATCACAACAAAACCAGGTTTATTTCCAAGATGAATCGTGAATGCCGAATACATCAGAAGTGCTGGATATGAAACGCGGCTGGAGGGTTGTTTTAGTGTTGGTGTTATACCAGTGTAAGCTATTCCACCAGTCTGACTCTTATTTTTTTGACTCTATGAGCATTCTTGGAATTAATGGGTAGACTCTTTACAAGCAGTCCCAAGCTACTCAATGCTTCTAACCCTCTCAGGAATTCCTTTATACGAGTGGCACAGAATCCAAAAGCTGAAGTTTCTTAAGGACTTCTAAGGAAGGCAATTCTTCTAGGTAATAGCGGTCCCTCAAGATGAGAGAATGCAGGTTATGAAGCTGACTGAGGGAGCAAGGCAATGCCTTTATATGTCCCCAGTAGATTCAAGATTCTCAGAGCTGAAAACGGTTGCAAGAAACCTACAGGAACTTCTTGGAGCTGAAAGTTACCTTGTAGCAGAAAGGTAGAGACTTTTTCACTCTCCACACTACAATCAGGAAGCTTTTCAAGCTTGTTATTCATCAAAGACACTCTTCGGATTGATGGAACAAAACTTTTCTTGCGGAATCTCAATCAAGCCCATGCCAGATGCAAGGGAGTGACCATCATCTTGGGAGGAAGACATGACCCATAAGAAAAAATCACGGACCACATCATGTATTTTAACCATGCCATCACGAGCACCTTCTTCTAACAAGCAAGCGTCCTTCAAATTCTCGACCAAGGTAATTCCTTCATTCATCGAATATTTGTGGTTAACCTGCTCATCTATGAATCCTTCTGCAATCCAATAGCTCACCAGTTCTATTACTTCAATTGAGTAATCCCCAGGGAACAAAGCGCAGAAGAAGAAACAAGGTTTCATCTTGTCATCAAGCAAGTCATAGTAGATCTTTTCTTCGATGCTCTTGACCCAAGGCACTGATCTCTTTAGATCTTTCAAGGCATGTTTCCATAGCTTGACCATCTTCTTCCCTCGCATGGTTGTCCCCACTCTCATGATAGCCAAAGGCAATCCACCACATTCATGGGAAATTGCCTTTGCCTGTGGTCTAATGCGGTCAGAACTTGCTACTTCCCCAACGTTTTGGCAAAACAATTGCCAAGCTTCTTCTTCACCTAAGCAATCCACTTTGATGTCGACATCTGTCTTCATGCTCCGACAATCCTTCAGGAACCGAAAAGTCAAAAGGACCTTTGAAACTTCGACTTCTTTCATCTGTGGAATGCCTAGAAGGTTTAGGTCAATGGGTTTCCAAACATCATCGAGAATTAGAAGAAAGTTACTGGCTTTCTGAGTCTCCGATGAATTTGTCTTGTCAGCTTCTCCTCTATTTCTACCAACTTGATTGTCATCCTCATCTTTCTACAATTGACATTTTGACCATTCTCAAGTCAAACTCTGCAGAAATAGTTGCCGAAATAACCATATCAATTCTTTCTTTTAGGAGGAACAACCTGTTTCATGTGCTTTGTCCTTGATATGCATATATGGTAAGAAACTCGCAACCATTCTCGAGAGAGTTGAAACATTTGAGAAGCTAGGCAAATATCTGGTCGAATCATTTCATGTAGACGGTTCATATGAAAGAGTTGAATACATACTAGGGTTTTCTATTCAAAATCAAACAACAACATCATAGATGTTGGTAGACATTATGGATAGTTTGAAGAGACAGAAGGTTCAAACTATCTATAATGTTTGCCAACATCTGTGATGTTGATGTTTGATCTTGAATAGAAGATCCGGTATGAATTCAACTCTTTCATATGAACCATCCGCATGAAATGATTCGACCAGATACTTGCCTAGCTTCTCAAATGTTTCAACTTTTTCGAGAATGGTTGAGTTTCTTACCATGTATGCATACCAAAGATAAAGTACATCAAACATGTTGTTCCTCCTAAAAGAAAGAATTGGTATGGTTATTTGGACAACTGTTTCTGCAGTTTGACTTGAGAAGGGTCAAAATGTCAATTGTAGAAAGATGAGGATGACAATCAAGTTGGAAGAAATAGAGGAGAAGCTGGCAAGACAAATTCATCGGAGACTCAGAAAGCCAGTAACTTTCTTCTAATTCTCGATGATGTTTGGAAACCCATTGACCTAAAACTTCTAGGCATTCCACAGATGAAAGAAGTCGAGGCTTCAAAGGTCCTTTTGGTTTTTCGGTTCTTGGAGGGTTGTCGGAGAATGAAGACAGATGTCGACATCAGAGTGGATTGCTTAGGTGAAGAAGAAGCTTGGCAATTGTTTTGCCAAAACGATAGGGAAGTAGCAAGTTCTGACCGCATTAGACCACTGGCAAATGCAATTTCCCATGAATGTGGTGGATTGCCTTTGGCTGTCATGAGAGTGGGGACAACCATGCGAGGGAAGCAGATGGTCAAGCTATGGAAACATGCCTTGAAAGAGCTAAAGAGATCAGTGCCTTGGGTCAAGAGTATCGAAGAAAAGATCTACTACGACTTGCTTGATGACAAGATGAAACCTTGTTTCCTCATATGCGCTTTGTTCCCTGAGGATTACTCAATTGAAGTAATAGAACTGGCGAGCTATTGGATTGCAGAAGGATTCATAGATGAGCAGGTTAACCACAAGTATTCGATGAATGAAGGAATTACCTTGGTCGAGAATTTGAAGGATGCTTGTTTGTTAGAAGAAGGTGTTCGTGATGGCATGGTTAAAATGCATGATGTGGTCCATGATTTTGCCGTATGGGTCATGCCTTCCTCCCAAGATGATTGTCACTTCCTCGCATCTGGCATGAGCTTGATTGAGATTCCGTAAGAAAAGTTTGTTCCATCTATCCGAAGAGTGTCTTTGATGAATAACAAGTTTGAAAGGCTTCCTGATTGTAGTGTAGAGTGTGAAAAAGTCTCTGCCTGCCTTTCTACTACAAGATAACTTTCAGCTCCAAGAAGTTCCTGTAGGTTTCTTGCAAGGGTTAATCTCTTTTGTTTAATCCAAGAAAAATGGAACATCTCTATATCTAATAAACTACAGATTCGAATTAAAGTATTTTTAATTTACAACTATGTAAAGAAAAGAAGAATGTATAAGAATCAAACCCCAATAAACAAAATCTAAGAATGCAGAATGCTAATAAATCAATAGAATGTCAGATCAAAACTAACGAAGCATGAGAAGACAGAAGATCAAAACCACGGTTACAACGAAATAGACATAAACCTAGATCAAAATCCAAACAACAAATCAATCTAACCACATGAAAAAAAAACCCAGAAATTCTTGCTCTGAATGTTTCAAACAAATCCGATAAAAGGGATGAATCAGATAAAAGTGGCTTCAGAGGAAGATGAAAGAGAGAATGAGAGAGACCTCAATCCTACGCCATACCTGCAACTGTAGCGTCGCTTGGTCGAGGAACACGAAGATGCAGAAAATGTGGCTTCAGAGGGAGAAATAAGAGGAGAGGAGGCGATAACAACTGAGCAAGACAATCATGTTCTAGAGAAACCCTAAAACCCATAAAAACCCTACAACGGATGCAGGCATTAAGTGAAAAATAAAATAAAATAGATTTTAAATGAGTTAAAATGGTAAACCCAAAAAACCTATTGGGTAAAACCCATACAAACCAATAATTGAAAGAAGCCCAAATATTAAACCCAAAACCATTTATTTATCAGAATTCGTACACATGCATAAATGCACATCCAGTTTCTAAGTAAATAAAATTTTATGCTTCTATAAATCACTTGGAAAACATTATTATTATATACCCTCTATAAGGCGTAGACACAAATCGGATATCCGTGATTTTTGAAATATTCGTATCCGATCCGCACAAATACTCGATTTTATTATCCATATTCGATCCGTAATTTCGGATATCCGCGGATATTTGCGAACATCCGTATCTGACATAAAAAAATTATAAAAATTTAATTCAAATTTAAATAAAAATTTCAAATATAAATAAATTATACAAATTATTTAATTTAAATATTATTCATAATTTAAAATTCAGAATTTAAATATGTTAAATCAATTCAAATACAAATATAATCATAATCTATCATATATATAAATATATTGAAAGTTCAAAATTTTATAAATTAAACATAATAAATATTAATATTCAAAAGATTAAATATTCTAAATCTCAATATATATAAAATATTTCTTAAATATCCCTACAAAATATGTAAGTATAAAGCATTTAATATCTCTATAGCAAATTATTTTTATATTTAATAATATTATTAATTCGTACGGATCGGATCAGATATGTTGGATAATTCGAATTTGATATCCGTATCCGATTTGTATTCGACAAATATTTCAAAATAAATATCCATATCCAATCCTAAACTCCGGATATCCGAATTTTCGGTTCGAATACGGATCGAATAACGGATCGGTTCGGTTTTTTCGGATATTATGTCCACCCCTACCCTCTATAGCAAATTTCAAGATTTATTTCTCTTATATTTTTAGTCGTATCCGTAATATTATTAGATTTTTGGATGGAAATATTGTGGAAATGTTATATGTCCAATGATGAGTTGTTTTTAGGAATTGCATTTTCTTAATCATACCATATGCAAGTAACCATACAATACAGAACCTACACCGAGAATAACATGCCTGGAGCCCAAAAAAAAAATACAACAAAAGAATGTGTTTCTAAACACTAGATTGAAGATTCAGACAAAGTGCAGCATGTCACCTGTCCTGACCCTTCAGGTATTTTGTTAGAACAACAGATGAACGACTCCTCCTCCTACTGTGACATAATCCTCAACTGGTTTCCTTGTTCCTCAACCTCAATGTCATTAAATCTCTCATTCGACCAGTGCTTCTACTTCTGGTTTTAAAAACAGAGACGAGACTGCCACCTAAAACACAGAAGATTGTATGCTTATATGCGATGAAAAGGCGGAGCCTTTCACACTGGATGATACTGCGTTAGTCGCTGTCTGAATCTGAGCTACTAGATTGGTCTGAGCGTCGCTCTGCAATAGCTGGAAATAGCCTTTGCCGAGGATCTAATGAAGGCGGCTGGCTAGTGTCAGAGGAGGAAGCTGATGCTATCAAACTCTGCTTCTGGTTCGTCTTTATTGGCCTCTTTCTTGAATCTCTTACTTCTTTACACACCTTATCTAACATTATCAAGAAATCACGCACAATTATAAACAAATGCAAGCCCTCGTCTTTACCAGCTTTCCCATGGAAGTAGTCTCCCGTATTCTTCACCAGAGTCATTATTCTCCTCTCTTCTTCTACCACCTTCTTGATGTCTGCCTCAGCATTGTGGACAAAATCCTTCAGTGCTTCGTGAAACCCACTTTCTTCGCCTGCACTGTTCATCTCCGAGTTGAGAAAGTCTCTGGATTTCGACAAGGCATGACCCATTTTGTGAACAGTCCCCGTTAAGCCATCTGCATCGATGCCTGTAGCCTTTTTTACGTTTTCAAGTTCACTGCTCAAACTCGAAACTTTCTGAAGACCAAGGCTGCGGTAATTTTCCTCCGTGTCTTCATTAGTTTCCTCGGCCATAATATCTTCAGTTTTCACACTAGAGAAGCTTTTGCTCTCCCTGGTGGTACGAGCAGCTCTAACACCTTCAGACCGGATTATCTCTTGAACCACGAAATGGAGGAGGGTTGTTTTCCCATCAGTTCCCTTTACGTCTGACAACTTCAACAGTGTGTCCAGCTTGAAAGCCTGAGCACCACCCCTGAATGTACCATCATTCATGCGATTGCCCGTCTTAAGAACTGCTTCAAGGAGCTTCAAGAAAAGCCGGCTGCTTCTAAGTTCTTTGCAAGCAACCTACAAAATGTATCAAGGAAGACGCATTCAAAGAAGAGAAGAACCCAAGAGGAAGATAGTGCTATTATTCTCAGCTAATCAGTTTTAAGAACAGGTTCTGTTAAGGTTAACAGGACCTACCTCTAAGGTGGCAAATGATTCAGTAACAAAGGTCATTTCTTCATCGAGAGTACACATAAAAAGCAGAGCCTCTAGTCGCTTGAAAGCAAAAGGGATATCAATCAATGCTTTTAGGAAACGTTCAGCTGGTCCTAAATGTGCTATTTCTCCACAGTATAGTCTTAGCTTTAGTTCTTCGTCAGCTGTTGGTGCCATCTTCAATAGAGCCTGAAGAAATTCTACCGGGAGCTCATTGCCTGATTCAACAATATATGTTAGAGCATGATGTCACAAGGGACACGAAGAAACGGCTACAAATATAAGTCCACTGGAAATATTGATTTAATTGGGTTTTCTGATCATTTTGCTGATATAGGCACAGATAGATTATTACTTGAGCTTTAACTATTTTCATTTTCCAACAAAAGAAATGCAATGAGAGGGAACCTACCTTCATGAAGTGCGTCGCGGACCTCTTCACTTGTTGTATTCAAAGCACGCAGAAGGATAGACAGATTCTGTGCTTTCTTTGGATCAAGAATCTGAACAAATTGTGGTAAGGCAGATTGCGAAGACAAATCTTTCCTTTCACCTTTGTTCTTGTCTGCAGTCGCATATCCAAATAGCGACTCTATCATCTCTTCATTGAACCTGTAATGCATCACAAATGGATTCTTATCAGCATCCGTTCACAACAGAAGAACAAAATCGCAAAATCATGCACGCAGTTGCCCAACAGAGGAAAACCCAAAGAGGAAGCTGTAACTCACTGGAAGGATCCTGATCTTATCTCATTCCAAACCATTGAATGGTCAGGGTTAGCTTGCACTTTATCCCAAAAAAAAGGTTTCAACTTTGTTTTAGGAGCATCATCCTCTGAAGGATTTACAGATCCAGAAGCCGGTCGAGGAGCTTTAAGGCCTGGAGCCAATGGTGGAGGTGGACGAGGTCCCTTGAGTCCTGAAGCAGCCGGGGGAGGTGGTGGTCGAGGACCAGGTGGAGCAGCTGGAGGAGGTGGCCGTGTAGGACCTGCAAAGGGCTTTGGTGGCGGTCGTGCCACGGGGGCTGGTGGTGGCAGCGGAGGAGCAGCAGCCGCACTAGGACGTACCTTAAGAAAAGTTGGTGGTTCTGGAAGAAGAGGCTCCAACTTTCCAGGAGGTGGATTCAAAAGAGGCTGTCCTGAAAGGTTAGAAGCTGTCCCTGCCATGCCCGGTGGGAGCTTCAGAGGTGGCATACCCTGATTGCTCATACTGTTACGTGCTGCTTCATTCGATTGTCTTTCTTTCGGCGAATCATCCGAATCAGCTAAAAATTTGTTGTGCTGCTTTTTCCATTGGTCCGAATAAATACTGAAGGATTGATTACCCCCATAGCTGGGGGAGGAGCCTGAAAACCAAAGTCAATTAGAAAAACGGTATACTTCAGGATGTTCATTTGTAAGACCAGTATGAGAAAGTGGAGATATTACCAACAGAGTAATCACTCATGCTTAGACTGAGAAGAGGCCGCTCATCATTTTTCTTGCCTCCTAAACCATGTCCAAAAACCCTAGTGCAACACAAGAAGAACAATGCAGCGAATACAAATGTCACTACCGCAGTTACAACAACCGCAATGATGACTGTTTTCTGGTGGTCATCTCCTCCTTTACCCGGCTTAACAGTCACAGAAGTTGAATTACTAGAAGAGTTTCTCTTAGCAGGAGGAGGGGGAGATATCGTATTATCTGTTGGTGGAAAAAAGGAATTCCGAGGGGAGTGTGCTCTTGAACGAGTAGGTGGAACCAGACTGCGCTTGGGGGCAGAGGCAAACAAGCCAGGAGATGGGGAAGGGGAAGGGCCAGGGCTAGATGCTAGTCTTCTCCTTGGAGCGTTGGCCAAAGACAAAAGGAACTTGAGGTACTTATGGTAATGAATCTCAAATCCACCTTCTTGTCCAAATACATTAATCACCTTTCTGTTTTTTCCGTTGCAATCAAGAAAGATCTGCCTCATATGGGAGTGCCTCATACCAACCAGTTTCTCACTGTTTTCTTTTGTTCTTGGCAAACATAAGCTGAATTCCGCAATAGCCTCCTTCACACAGTCTACATCTTGCCTGCAATTTTTCCATAACAACTCTACCTGCAACATCACATTGAATACAGACAGATTTAAAAGCTAAACATCTACAACAACAAATTCAGTTTGTTAGCTTCTTGGTGTCAGTTAACTGTCAGCTTGGCAACATATCCAAAAGAAAAACTCTATACAAAAACAAAAGCTAAGGCGGCGGAGAAAATTCTTGGTGAACACCTTATTGTGTGAAGTGTGGAAGAAACATCACATGACTTAACTAGGAATGCAAAATCCCCATACGGAAGGACGCATAACAAGCATTGTGCGATGAACTTAATGTCCTTTCTCAAACATCTAGACTGTTTGCAGGGAACATGAATCAGAAGCATAAGCACAATGTCAGTGACTAAAACCTAGCTTCTGGCAAGAAATTAGGGTATTTGTCTGGCGGCAGAAAGTATACATTACACGTCAAATAAGAAATGATCATTGATCAAACATGATCTCCTAGCTCAAGTATTCCAAACCCTAAACGATTTACAGGAAATTCAGATCAATCCTAACACGAATGCCCTGCAAGAAAACATGGAAATAACACATACCATGCGCTCCTCGACCTGTGTTATTGTCGGGACGACAAGTTGACTGAGAGAAGTCTTCTCTTTCCC
>NW_010968712.1:18569-29605 GCF_000463585.1 Tarenaya hassleriana | reverse complement strand
CTTTCCCTGAGTTCTGTTCCAAGCTTATTACTAAGAACCCAGAAAGCAAAATCACCCAGAAAACTAAACAACTCTCACTCCGATTACACATTCGTCCTCGAATCGACATTCCAATCATATCTACTTTTCATTTCACCAAATACTTTAAATCACCACAAGCAATCGAGTAACCAGAAGATCGAGCAGCTTCTGCAACCATATAGCAATCGCCTCGTATAATAATATCACGATGATTATAGCATTTTGATGCAAACCCTTCCTCGATTCTTATGTCCGGATCGGGGGGAAACCCATCTCGTAATCGCGGTCAAGATCGAAGCTTTGAAGAGAAAACTCGACGGCACTGATAGAAATTCCAAAATTTGCAGCCAACCCCGATGCAATTAAAGGGAGAGGAGAGTAGGTGCTTGGTTATGGCGAGATCCAATTAAAAAAGCTGAATGCCCATTGCCGTCAGTGCGCTCAAGCTCCAAAAAGGGAAAAAAAACTTGACCAGGTAGGCAAAAAAAAATTTCAAACTGGTTGGGCTGAAAAGGCGACGGCGAAAATTTTCCGAAGCTCTCAACTTTCAATTACTTCGACGGAACCGAACCTTCTTCATAAATCTGTTCTGTCAAAACATTGAAATCTTTTCCCTTTCTTCGAATTTGAACACGCGAGAATTACGCGGAGCTTATTATAATATCTCCGCCTCCAATTTAATTTCTCGTTTGCGTTCTTAACGCATAAATTATTAAAAACGTTACGGAAAAAGTTGTGGTTTATTTCAATTTCCATTTGAAACATCAAAATTATTATAATTATTATTCAATGGATATTATGTTATATCACACCACCAAATGCGAAAGAAAGGGTGAAGATATGGTGAGAAATAAATGCATGGACATATAGTCAAATTCCTTTGGGGAAAAAAGGTAGAGATTGAAATGAATAAATAAAGAAAAAGATTCGATATTTTGCATTTACATTATTCCTTTCACACACATTTCCTCATATTTTAAGAATTAAAATAAAAAATTTAAAATTTTTGCTTTTCATATATAGTTACACCTAATTTTGATTTGTGTTTGTTTTCTGTCATATTACCATTCTTTTTCTATATCCTAAAGTTTTTCCCTTTTGAACTTATCATTCCCTTTAAGACTTAATTGCATTAAAAAACAGTTATGCATATTAGATAAATATCATTTATATATATAACTTTTGCAGACTTAAATATGAATTGTAAAACTTTTATATTAAATGTTGAATTCGAATAATACATCTCACTACACACTTCTTCTCAAATCAAGCTTATATATGGACATTTAATGAAAAATAAGAAAAAACCTTGAATTAAAAAAAATGCGGGAAATGGATGCGTCATTATCTTTATTCATGAGAAAATTAAGGAAAAAATAGCAAATAAATACCTAAATTTTTATAAAAATATCGAATAAAATTTTGAGTTATAAAATTTCTATGTAAATATCTAAATTTCTCAAAAAAAATAAATCTAATAGAAATATCTAGATTTTTTAAAAAATTTCAAGTAAATCTAAAATATGTTAACGGTGTTGATTATTTTTATTTAAGAAATATCTAAATTTTGGGTTTATATGGAAAATTTTCAAAAGTCTAGATATTTATATAGTATTTTTATTAAATTCAAATATTTATATAAAATTTTAATAATTTAAGTATTTATTTGAAAATTTTATAAAAGTTTAGGTGCACATATACCATTTTTCCAAAATTAAAAGATCATGGAATGAAGCATCGATGCTCGTTTAGCTAAGCAATAAAGACAATTCCTTTGTGACCCTTTCCACTCATCTCTCTACTAGACAACGAACATATTCCCTTCTCACCTTTTAAGCACTCACAGATATTATTTATATATATAAGATTTTCCACGAAAAATAAAAAGAATCTCCACTCATTTTATTTTTACTTCTCATTGGAAGAATTTCATAATCTCAATTATTCCCTATCGTAAAATGATCATAAGGTCCATTATCTTCACACAAATCATACTGCGTGCATGTTACAAAAAGAAAAAAAACATAATGTTCACTAATTTTCACAATGGCAATGAGAAAAGTCTTCTTGGGCTGTTGTTTTCGTAGGTTACAATTATAATAATAATGAGTCTGCTTATGAAAAAAAAATTGATGATTTCTATTAGTTTTTCATATGATTCTATATATATGATATCATTAAACAAAAATCACATTTATTTTGTGTATATGAAGAAGATTCCATGTTGTTAACTTTTAACAATCTCTAACTCATCGCGCTATATAAGAACAAAACTAAACAAACCCTAAAAACTCGCACCCACAAAAAAAAAGAACCATCTTCGTCTTCGGTTCTTGAACATATGGCGAGTAGCAGTGGAAACGTCAAGGTAGAGATCCATGGCGAAGACAAGACGGCGAACAAGTGGAGCGTGGCTCTTGGAGAAGAAGTTTTCTGGCGATTTTTGAGCGGCGGAGGAGGAGGAGCCGCCGTTGCTTGGAAGGTATTTGGGGAAGGATCTCTATTCAGCCCTTTCCTTTTTGGGAAATATTTCGATCCGTCGGATGCGTTTCCGTTGTGGGAGTTCGAATCGGAGGTGCTTTTGTCCCATCTCCGTAGCTCCGGACAGTGTAAAGTCAATTGGTTTCAGACAGATCACGCTTATGTTCTTAAAGCTGAACTTCCTGGTTCGTCTACATCGTATTCTCATGCAACTTATCATGCCGTATAAGCTAAGCTTAATTATATTACAAATACATTCAATTTCGATCCAAACCTTAAAACTAGATCGAATCTTATAGTTCTAATCATGGGTTTTATTATTTTTTAAAATCGAGGTTTTTTGTTTTTTAATTATCGGTTTTTTCTAGATACATGGTAAGTATTATACCATGATTATATTCATGATATATCTAAAAACTATCCTTTACATTCAATAGTATTTTTACAACTTTAAATTCTCTCTCTATATAGATATATACACATGTATGACATTATGTAGTAAACTTGTCATGATATCATATCATAACCTAGTTTCAATCCAGGGTGATATTCTAACAAATTAATTTAGATCGATATCCTAACAAAAGTTTTGTTCTTTTATTTTTTAATAATGAATTAAGGAAATGAGAAGAACAACGTGAGAGTGTATGTGGACAAAGGGAAAGTGGTGGAAATAAGCGGACAATGGAAGCAGCAGACGCAAGGGGAGATGAATAACAAAAAGACTACAGGAACAAAGGATTGGAGAAGCGGACAGTGGTGGGAGTGCGGATACGTCCGCCGCCTCGAACTTCCCGGCGACGGCGACACTTCCGCCGCCGATGCCTTTGTTTCCTCCGACGACGTCTTTGAGATTCGCATCCCCAAGGACACCACCCACGACGCCACTTGTAAGCGCTCCGAATCCTTGCCACGATGATTATATGTTTTTTTTTAAAAAAAAAATATGTAATGATTACAGCAATATCTCGATTCAATGTGTGATTGTGTGATTAGCGATTTAGGAGCAACGAGAAGTGAATATTTCTAAACTATTATACCACTTTATCCCAATTACTCCAATATCAATTATATTTATAAGGGTAATTACCTCCTAAAAAATATAGCTCCATCATAATTTTAGATCTGTAGTCAATGTAACCATTAGGTGAAATAGGACTGATTATTCACAAGGGGAATAGGGATGAGAAACGATTCTGATCCGCGAGACGGTTCACGAGCCAACTCGATCGTTTTTACCGAATTGATTAGACTAAATAAATATGAGACCGAAAAAAAAACGGTCACGATGAACCGGCTCAGACGACATGCAAACAACAAATTTTTCCTTCAAAAAAATTTATTATTTATTATCTTTTGATTACTTTTAATAGTTTTAATATTATTTTTATTAATTTTAAATATATTATTGTTATTTATTAGTTTTTTATTCGGCTCGCGATTTGGATAACGATTCAAATCGAATAAAAATTTTCTCACTCGGTAAAAACGGATCACAAACACTTTGAGCTGAAAACGAGCCGATTCGTACCGAACAAGATTACCACTTATACTATATTTGCATCCCAATTACTGATATATATATATATATATATTTGGAGCTCTTAGCCTCTTACCAAAACCTAAATAGATTTAGCAACAGCTTTGTGTCATGTGAAGGCTTTGTTGCATCTTCTTTGTCCTTTATCCCCGTTTGCTTTTTATACATAAGTTTCACATGGAGAATTGTATCGCTCCTTTCTTTTTTTTTGAATCAGATAAAAACAATAAGAAATTATATGTCGTGATTTTTATCGACTCGAAATTACGACCAAAAAAAAATAAGGAACACAAATTAAGTTTTGTTTGCAATTTTGCACATTTTAACAAAAATGCCATGGGAAATAGTTTGCACATTTGAACGGATACAGTTAGTCTCTTGTATCATAAAATGAAATAATAACAATTACAATTTATAAAAATTACAATCAACCCTAATTAAAAAGTGAATTTGCAACATTACCATTTATAACAACACAAATGATGTTGTTCATTGTACTCCATCTTTTTTGTTTTAATCACGACTCCAATAGTTGTTATATTTATTTAATTATGCATGAAAATGATGACAAAAAGGTTAGGTCACGTAATATAAAAATCATAATTAAATTAGTAAAACATAAACAATCAACCAATTATATATATATATATATATATCATGGACTCCTAATAGTCGAACTAGGTTATATTTATTATTATTATTATTATATTATAATAATAATAATAATAATAATAATAATAATAATAATAATAATAATAATAATAATGTGTGTGTTGTTAGATTTGATTCCATTTTAGATATTTTTCGAAATGCGAACCGAAACATTTGGTCCTAAATAACATTATAGACCATGTCTTGTCTCATTCAAAATTAGAGATTAGATATCGATATTAATTTCTCGATCAGAAAAAAAAGGTGTTGTGATATATTGGATTAAATACGTTCGCTACATGTGGATGAAAAATAAATGTAGCTTTTGGTGTTCAGCTAACTTTTTTCTTCTTTCGCCCGAATTCAGCTAACTTCTTTTTTAAAAATTTAAGATGACTTCGTAATAAATAGACCACTTCATATAACGAGAGAGAAGTGAAGAAACAGAATTTAAACTACATGCGGACCACATTTCATAATTACAATGATTATAATTAAATGCAATCTCATATATTATATTATATTATATATGATCCCATATGTGACTCGTTCAGCATGTGTTATAGGATGCCACGTTGTAGGTAGAAAAACAACAATAGTCTGGTCCCACTATTGGAAAAAACAATATTTTTAATAAGGATTAATAGCCAAAAAACTAGGGGTGTCAAAATCACCGGGCCGGGCCAGCCCGGCCCGAGCCCGACACAAGCCCGAATATTTACGGGTCGGGCCGGCCCGGCCCGCACAACCAATTAAAATAATAAAAATACAAAAAATTTTAGTACATTTCGTGATAATTAAAAAAATAAAAAATAGATTACAAAGTTATATATTTTGATCTAATATAAATTTAAATTTAAAATTTTTTAATTTTATATGGTAATAAATTTTTAAAAATGATAATTTATTATATTTTTCATTTGGAATAAGTATTTGAAACTAATAGTATTATAATTTTGATTATATCATTTATGAAAATATTATATCCTGAATTATTTAGTATTAAACAAGTTTTTAGTTTTTAGAACTTTCTATTATTATATAATATTTGTATATTTTTTATATATGTATATACATTATAAAATATATATATATATATATATAAAAGATTGAATAAATGTATATATATGATCAAATATGTGTGAAATATATATATGTATATCTATATTTACCTATATACATATATATTTATACATATAATTTATTTTTTTAATCGGGCCTATGGGCCGGGTCGGGCTGACCCGGCCCGAACCCGTTTTTGGCCCGTAATTTTCCGGGCCGGGCCGGCCCGGCCCGAAAAACGAATGGGCCTTGATTTGTAAAGCCCAAGCCCGCAAATTTTACGGGCGGGTTCGGGCCGGGTATCGGGCCTCGGGCTATTTTGACACCCCTACAAAAAACTCTATATTTTTCTCAGGTCAACAAAAAAATCATATACTTTTTTTATTACCAATTAAATATTATACTTGGTGTGATTAATTCATAAAACTCCGTACTTTTTAAAAATTCACCGAAAATCCCCCGTGAATACCAACTCAAACAAAAATGATGATGTGGCAATGACATGACATGAACACATCATCATAATTATCCCACATCATCATTTTAAACAAAATTTAAATTAAATTATTTATTTAAATTAATATATATACATACAAATTCCCACATACCCAACTCAAACAAAAATGATGATGTGGCAATGACATGACATGAACACATCATCATAATTATCCCACATCATCATTTTAAACAAAATTTAAATTAAATTATTTATTTAAATTAATATATATACATACAAATTCCCACATACATATATATATATTTAAAATAAAATTATTTGTAATTAATAAAACATATATACACATAACTACAATATAAATATATATTATAACTAATGTATATATATATATATATTAAAATAAAAGTAATTCTAATTAATTTTATATACATGATATATATTAAAATACAAATAATTATAACTAACATATATATATGCATATATATATATATATATTATTTATAATATAATTTATAATATATATATTATATGCATATATTTTTTATTAGTTATAAGTAATTTTATATTTAATATATATATATATATGTGTGAATTTGTATATATATATATATTAATTTAATTTAAATTTTGTTTGAAATGATGATGTGGCATAATTATGATGATGTGTCCATGCCATGTCATTGCCACATCATCATTTTTGCTTGAGTTGGCATTCACGGGAGATTTTCGGTGAATTTTTAAAAAGTACGGGATTTTATGAATTAATCACACCAAATATAGGGTTTAATTGGTAATAAAAAAGTATAGGGTTTTTCGTTGAGCTGAGAAAAGTACAGAGTTTTTTTTTGGCGATTACCCCTTAATAATTTATTTAAAATGATATGCTATATATTGTGACGCTATCTGATTTGCATGAGCTTTGCATCATCCATCCTTTTTATTATTAATATTTTTTAAATAATTTTGTCAATATATACTCTGCATAGAATAATAATAATAATATTAAACATAAGAATACTAGAGACTGATAGGGTACTAGGCCACATCCAAAATCTTAATTTACTTGTAAATTTTTAGTAACAAACATTAAAATGTCCCCATTAAAATAAAATTAGGCCGGCTTTCCTTTTTTTTTTCATATTTTTTTTCTCTTAAAATAAGATTATGTATTAACATTTGCTCCCATTAATAATAATTTTTTTTTTGTGTCCGCCATTCGAGACAGATATCCAATATACGTGAGTATTCATGCACGACGATACATATGAGTCTTATAAACTTTATTTTATTTTTATCAAACTATTTTAATGTAAAACTCATTTGGCATTTCTCAAATTATTGCATAAAAATAAATTATTATTTTTTCAAAACGTTGAACAATACTCTTTCATCCTACAACATATAATCAGATTCAAGAAATCATACGATAAGAATGAAAATTTTCACGAGTTCATTAATGAAAGTGTATCATAACACTATAAGACCAATTAGAGATAACATTTTTTTTATAAATTAAATTTTCATGGACAGATTTTTTTTTTTTGGGTTAAAGTGGACAGATTCGGAATTGAAGAGCATAGATTTTCGATATTCACATGACTTGAAAATAACACGACAAAAGACAACTTCGTAAATGGACAATGAAAGACCATGCCTTTTCAATGCATCATCATCGTGACTTGCTACGATAAGATTTTATATGATTTATGTTAATTATATAACCTAACGTTAAACTTTACTGTTATACTATAAAATACTGGAAAAATAATCAAGTTACTATAAATAATTATTATTTAAAAGTTTCAGCTACTCTAAGATTATTATTTATTCATTTTGAATATCCATAAACTGGTTTAACAAAAAAAATATATCCATAAACTGTAATATCAAATGTTTATTTATATCTCATGTGATGGTTTCTCCTCTCGACTTTCATTCTTGCTTTGATAAAGCAACGGCTGCGATTGCATCAGTTCCGGTGGCTTCAGATCCAATTAACGGACCACGTTCCTCTCTCTCTCTCTCTCTCTCTCTCTCTCTCTCTCTCTTTCTCTCTCTCTGTTGTGCGTGTGAAGTTTCAAAAACAAAGACAGTAGAAGCTAGCGACCGCGGGGCAGAACAGAGGCGTGCCTCCATTTCTAAGCTAAAGCAACACAACAAGGAACCGTCTTAAATGCTAACGTTCTTCCTGTTTTTTTCCCTCTGTTCTTCTCTCGAGTCACTCTCACCAGTTCTTACAAATCTCGAGCGTTTGTGTTGAAATGGGCATTCATTGTTCCCCTTCTCTCTCAGTCTAAGGCCAGTGGGTTTCTTCCCTTTTTTCCTCCGTAACTTTTCTCTGGATTTCTTTCCGTTCAAAGTTTCAATCTTCATCTGCTTTCTTCTCATAATGGGTGTCTTTTCGTTTGCACTTCCTGTTAAAAAGTTTTAAAAGATGTTTGAATCGTTGAAATCCTTCACGGGTCTCCTTCTTTTCTCATTTAATCTGAAAAAGTTAAACCCTTTTGCAGGTTTTTGCGTTTATTGGTGAGACTCGGACGAATTCGGAAAGAAAAAAGTTTCAATTTTTCCCGGGAAAAGGAAAGAAAATGGTGGGGGCAAACAACGGAAGAATCCGGCCGGCGTTTCCGGCGCTGAACGGGTCGAGAGATCTGACGCCGAGCAGTGTGGGATCTGAAAATGGCGCCGTTGAGTTCACCAGAGAAGACGTGGAGGCTCTTCTCAGTGAACGAATCAAGTACAAGAGCAAGTTCGACTACAAGGTCTCGTCTTTTTCTCTCCCACAAAAACATGAAGTTTCATCCTTTTCCCCTGAATTTGAAATGTGTTTCTTCTCTTGTTATGTTTGGCTTGAAAAAGGAACCTGCTTTAGTTAGTAAGTGTTTGATACTTTGGTTGTTTCACTGGTGTTTGAACTCTAGACTTCAGTTCTAGGGACGAACACGACGTATTGGGACAATTCCCTGAGAGAATCTGTCAATAAGATTCCTATGAGTTTCATTCTCGAAATTTTGGGATTGTAGTTGTTAAATCTAAACGTTTTAGTTCTTGTGGTGAGCAAGAATCTTGAAACTACAAACAGCATAATGGTTGGATCCCTTGCCTCTTGAAAAGAATATGAACATAATGATATAACTTCTTGTCATCCGATGGCATTCTCTTGTGCAGACACTTAGGGTAGAATCCCGGTTTGAGTTATTTTCGGTTGAAAATATGAGGTTGTGCCCCTTATTCTGCTGTTCCCTGGCCCTTTTTCTTAATGCAGGAGAGGTGTGAGAATATGATGGACTACATTAAAAGGCTGAGACTTTGCATTAGATGGTTTCAAGAACTCGAGTTGGATTATGCTTTTGAGCAAGAGAAGTTGAGGAATGCATCGACGACGGCTGAGAAGCATTGTGCTGATATGGGTGCGTATTGGATCAGCATTTGATAAACTGTTGATAGATATTCTGTGTTAAACTGTTGTTTTTTTTTAATTTGAAAATTCGAGGGTTTAAATACAGATCCGTGCATCTGATAAACAGAGTTAAGTTTAAGAAACAAGGAAGAGGAGCTGAATATTATTGTTGAAGAACTGAGGAGGAATTTTACCGCTGTTCAGGAGCGACTCACCAAAGAACAATCAGATAAGTTGGTAAGAAAATGACATGTTCCAGTTTCAAATATTTTCTTGTCTGTTTTAATATTGGGGTTTAGCTAAGTTGGCATGTTCTGTGTAAGGCCGCCATTGATTCTCTTGAAAAAGAGAAAGAAGCAAGAGTTGCTGTTGAGAAGGCGCAAGCTGCTCTAGCAGAAGAATTAGGAAAAGCTCAAGGAGATCTTCAGATAGCTAATCAGAGGGTGAGAAATGGTAAAGATCATTCGAGAAATTATCATCAACAATTTTGGTAAATGTTGAACATTTTTTGTTTTTTTTTCCAGATTCAATCCATCAATGATATGTATAAACTGCTGCAAGAGTACAACTCAAGCTTGCAGCTGTATAACAGCAAGCTCCAAGGTGATCTTGATGAAGCACATGAAGCTATAAAGCGAGGGGAGAAGGACCGAACTGTCATTGTTGAAAGTATCGGCAACTTGAAGGGTCAACATAAAGCTTTGCAGGATCAGCTTGCTGCTTCTAAGGTGGTTTATTCTGCATTTACTTGATTACGGTAAATAGAGTTAGACTAGTTATTGATGGGTGTCTTGTTTTTTTGTTAGGCCTCTCAGGAAGAGATTACGAAGCAAAAAGAAGAGTTGGTGAATGAAGTTGCAGGTCTCAAGGTGGAATTTCAGCACATCAAAGATGAGCGTGACTGCCGGATAGTGGAAGTACAAAACCTGCAAGCCGAGGCAACTAAGTACAGTGACTTGAAAAACACCATTAATGAGCTTGAGGTTTTGTCTCATTGTGTTATGTACTCCCATATTTTCATATGTCTGAAGATTACTGTTCTTAAAGACATTGTAACATTTTGTTCAGACAAAGTATTCATCGCAAAACAGCCAGATAAAAGAGTTGCAGGATCAGTTAGCAGCTACCGAGAGGAGACTGCAGGTATCGTTTCTTGAATGAAAAAATAAATCATACACATACGACATGCATATATATGGTAAATGATTAAATTCTTTTGTCATTACTGATCATTGTAGGTGTCGGATTTATCTGTCTTTGAGAAAATGAATGAGTATGAGGGGCAAAAGGAAGTTGCGAATGAGCTAAAAAGTCGCTTAGAAGAAGCAGAGCTTAAACTCATCGAAGGGGAAAAACTACGCAAGAAGTTACACAATACCATACTGGTAAGATGCTCTTAACTTCCCTACACTTCTCTGCCTCCG
>NW_010968712.1:2422-18167 GCF_000463585.1 Tarenaya hassleriana | reverse complement strand
CCCTACACTTCTCTGCCTCCGGGTATTCAGTCTGTGTAAAGCTTGACAGATTCTGGTGCATTTATATCACAGGAATTGAAGGGCAACATCCGGGTATTCTGTAGGGTAAGACCTCTATTACCCGGAGAGAGTTCTAGTGACGAGGGGAAAGCTATTTCCTACCCGACGTCTTTAGAGGAACTTGGTCGGGGAGTTGATTTAGTGCAAAATGGTACGGACAAATGTTCTGTAAATGTAGTTCTCACAGAAAGGATGGATTATGCCAAGAAAAAGGACTCAACTTGGCGTTTTTTTTATGGTCAGGGCAAAATCACTCTTTCACATTTGATAAGGTTTTTGCACATCGTGCATCACAAGAGGAAGTCTTTGTAGAGATATCTCAACTCGTTCAGAGCGCTCTTGATGGTTACAAGGTAATCCAATGCACCAAACAACAGATATATATGATCCTTTTCTGTTGATTTCTTATGGTTGTTTCTTCCGATTTGATGAGCAATATGGTGAAACTATCAATTACTCGGCTGCTAACGGTAATAATAGACGAGGGTAAACGTTGAATGGTGTGCCACATTTCGCTGTTTCTTGGACTGAAACCGACAAGTTTCTACAGGTGTGTATTTTCGCGTATGGACAAACGGGATCTGGAAAAACTTACACGATGATGGGAAAGCCGGGGAATCCAGAGGAAAAAGGACTGATACCACGATGTTTGGAGCAAATATTTCAAACTAAGCAGTCTCTTCGATCTCAGGGTTGGAAGTACGAGATGCAGGTAAGAAGTAAAACTAAATATAAGATCTCCAAGTCTTGACAAGAAGAAGATATCTCCTGGTGACGTCAAGTGCGCGATATATAATGGATTTACATAGGTGTCGATGTTGGAAATATACAATGAAACAATCCGGGATCTCTTGTCAAAAAACAAGGAAGCAGCGCGAGCAGACAATGGGATTTCCCCGCAGAAGTATTCTATCAAACATGATGCCAATGGCTGCACACATGTATCGGATCTTAATGTTTTAGACGTTAGAAGCACCCGAGAGGTTACATTCCTCTTAGATCACGCTGCTCGTAACAGGTAAAAATATCTAAGCACCATGCAAATAGAATCACGCCAGGGCTATGAATGACCCTAATGGGTTTCCCAAAAAAAGTTTTTGAATGATTTTTTCGTTTTGTCCAGATCGGTGGGGAAGACCCAGATGAATGAGCAGTCATCGAGAAGCCATTTTGTTTTCACGCTAAGAATCTCCGGTATCAACGAGGTATTACTCGTCTTATATGCTTCCTCTGCACAAACAATATCTGATGGCTTGATATTTATACCTGTCTAATCAATTCCATTCAACTTGGCTTCATAACAGAACACAGAACAACAAGTACAAGGTGTCCTGAATCTAATTGATCTTGCTGGCAGCGAGCGTCTCTCAAAGAGTGGATCAACTGGGGACAGACTTAAAGAAACTCAAGTACATCGTCAAGACACGTTCTTCAGAAACATTATACAAGATTTATTTATGGCATTTTAGCTTAACTTTCTTTCTTGTTTCTCACCTGAAATCTGTTCAGGCAATCAACAGAAGCTTGTCATCCTTGGGAGATGTCATATTTGCATTGGCGAAAAGAGAAGATCATGTACCGTTCAGAAACTCGAAGCTCACTTATCTTCTTCAGGTAAGTCATCACTCAAACGAATCCTTCATCCTCTGCATATTTTCTTGAACTTCCTTGCTGTTGGAAGACACTATCTGCAAAACCAAGAACCCAGATGAGGTAGTGAGTGTTTTGTCTGCTAAGCAACAATGGAGTTAAAACCACGTGATTCTTGAACCAGCCCTGTCTAGGCGGCGACTCGAAGACGCTAATGTTCGTGAACATCTCACCTGAACCTTCCTCAACGGGCGAGTCTCTCTGCTCGCTTCGTTTCGCATCAAGAGTGAACGCCTGCGAGATCGGAACTCCTCGCCGTCAAACTAACCTCAGGCCTTTGGATTATCGCTTAAGCCTCGGATGATACTGGGGAGCCGAAAAGATTGGTTTTTTTACTAAGTTATGTTTGTACCCACTTGATGATGAGCCCTAACAGGAGAGTAGACATGTTGTAATCTGTATAGCTGCCAGCTTGTTTCTATCATGATCAGAACATTAGGAGCGTCTATGGATGTCGGATTCTGGGATATGTATTTCTTCTTCTTATAGTGATTCTACTGTTCGAATTTCTTTTTCTTCTTCACGTTGTCTTGGACGTGAGCTTTCTCGGGAAACAAACAGGAAGCGATTCAAGTTCAATTGGAAAAAAGCGATCGGATTTCTGGAAAACCCAGATCAAAATATAGCTAAAAATTCAAGCTTTTCTTATTGAACATTATAAATTCAACTGAATCTCGCAAACGACGATCCTCAGAGGATGGCAGTGAAGAAATTGTGGGTTTGATTAATTCAAACAAAAGTTTGCATCCAATTTAGAATTGCTTGTAAGTTGGAGGGTGTAAGTGCACGTTTGAAAAACCAAAGGAACCTTAACGTTAATGGGCTTTGAATGTTCTATTTATGGGCCCAAATGGTCCATCTACCATCTCCTCTCTCTCTCTCCCCCTTCTTGCTCCGACGAGAAATGAGACTGTAGCGCAGATTCCTGGGAAAATCAGATCGAGGAGAGAAAATAATCTTCCTGTTCGCAATTCTGGGAGATGGCGCCGGCTGGTCCTCGATCTGGTGATGCAATCTTCTCCAGCATCGAGCGCGTTGTAAGTCTGATCTATAGATATCTTCTTTCTGTTTAGGGGTTTCCTGAAATGGTTCCGCTTCGTTTTCGATCTGAATGAAGCACTCATGCTTCGTTTTTTTAGGTTATCATGTTACTGAAAGATCATCGGGTTTTTATCTTTTGAGTTGATTCTCCATTTCTAATGTCCATAATTGAGACGATCTCCACTAAGCTGTGATTAAATTGCGTCGTGGAGGTGTTGTTAATCCTTTGGAATTTCAATTGTTGTAGAACTCGGAGTTATTCACACTGACTTATGGTGCAATTGTGCGTCAATTGCTTACGGACCTGGAGGAAGTCGAAGAAGTCAACAAACAGCTTGATCAAATGTATAGTTTTTGTATGCTTCCCATTGCTTTATGCCTGTTCTTCTTTTAATGTGATTTTGGTTTTGGTGTTCTGATTTCCCTCAAAGGTTGTATTTTTCAACTGGCTAGCTTGAATTATTTAACATCATGTCTCCATTTTCTTTTTCTTTTTATCTGTTTAGTTCTGTAATTTAGAGTTTCTAGCCCCCCTGGATCAAGTCTATGGCTGGGAGAGAACCAAGAAACACTCCTCTTCCATGTGTGTGTATTGTGGTTGTATAGCCTTTATATCTTTGTGAACGTCTAATATCTGCATTCTTCTATGCTCTTCAGGGGATACAATATTGGGATCCGACTGATCGATGAGTTTCTAGCAAAATCGGGTGTATCCAGATGTGTTGACTTCAAGGAGACAGCTGAAGTAATCGCAAAGGTTTGTTTTTAATGCTGTCTGGTGCTGTAAGTTCACATTTTCAAAGTTTCTTATCTCGGTTACTGGTGGTGGACTCCATGTACTGATGGAAAGAATTTGTCTATTGAGCTTAGCTGAACATTAATGGCCGCACATCTTTGTGCATCTTGAGGGTATTCTTCCATGCATTTGACCCATTTTCCCAAACTGGGCAACTTCGTAATCCATTCCCATCACGAACATGTCCAAGAGCTTGCCATATGTTGTTTCCACAATTTCTGGTTATTGAAAGACTTGCATTGCAGGTGGGATTCAAAATGTTCTTGGGGGTGACTGCGTCAGTGACGAACTGGGATGCAGATGGAACTTGTTGCAGTATAATATTGGAGGACAATCCTGTCGTGGACTTTGTGGAGCTGCCTGATACATGTCAAGGTCTTTACTACTGCAACATCTTAAGTGGAGTCGTTAGAGGAGCACTCGAGATGGTCAGTCCCTGTTTCTTTTTGTCCTCTACTTTGGTCATTGTTATTGTTTTCACATCTTCATCTTAAGCGAATTTCACGTCTATGCTTCTTAGAAGCATGTGGCCCCTGCTGTTCAGTGTCTGAACTTCGTTTCTTGACAAGAAATTCGTATCGAGTTAAATTATCGATACCCTTTGATGCTTTGATGCTCATATCAACTAAAGAGCTCGTGTTCTTATACTATATATTTGCTTCTTGTGCTGGAGACAACCCTCACCCTACTTGTCATTTTTCATGGGCAGGTCTCAATGAAGACAGAAGTAACATGGATCCGTGATGTTCTACGAGGGGATGATGCTTATGAGTTACAAGTGAAACTCCTGAAGCAAGTGGCCGAGGAGTATCCGTACAAGGATGACGAGTAAAGTCACTTCTCGTCAATCTCCTCTCTCTCCCCCCCTCCACAATACAAACTTATCATGTCTGCTTTTGTAGGGTTTATGTATGTTTAGCTTCTTAGGTATAACAACTTCCTGAAATGCCTAAATCATTTGACTATAGCTCTAAGCATTGTCTGGTTTGTTTCAATTCTCCTCTCGTTTTTCCAGTTTCTTGGAAACACAATGATACGGTTTTCTTTATCATTATTCTCTTTCCCATTCAGTTTTTGTTGCTTACTCATTGGGTTTGATCACTCTCAGTCTCTAGTCTTGAAGCTTTGGTTTTCAACGACTCAATGAACTCTCCCATCATATGGCATGTAAGGTGGCCAGGGCCAGGGCCAGGGCCAGATTGGCTTTTACGTATTTGTAGAAGTTGCGGTTCATGCAAACCATTTACAAGAAAAAACAAATGGTTCCTCCACCAACTAATCCGATATATATACATATATATATATATATGTATGTATGTATGGATTTCACAGCCTTATACGTTTGTCCATGTGCGTGGCTGTGTGTACTGTCTAATTTTACTGGGATATTCTGATATTAGTGACAATCGCCCTCAAAAGCCATAAGCAAGTAATGCAACCAAAAGGCCGAGAGTGAGGCTGTAATAAGACTTGATAAAGGTGAGCCTCTTATTAGAAAGACTAGTGCTAGTCACATTAGCCTCAAAACATTACCACTAAAACACACGATAATGTGTGATTGCTTACAAACTTATTAGGAACCTTTTATTCTCATGATCAAACCAAACACACACACCGTGCCTTTTTTTATTAACTAGTACAAGGATAGATCTTTTTCCCGCCTAGTAAGGGGTAGCCTCGAACTGGCATTGTCCGACAGGGATGCTGCAGATGTTGGGCAAGTTCCTAGCAGCTTGGAACATCTGTCTCACCTGCTGCGGCTGGTGTTGTCCCTGGTATCTCACCTGTTCAGCCGCGTGCCTTATCACTGGGCACACGCACATGCGGTCAACCTGGCGCAGCTCGTTGCAGCACTGTCGGAGGGCTGGCGACCTCTGGTTCACGTCATCATCTTCGGATACAAGCTCGATGTCATCACCGCCCCAGCCCCCGCCGCGTTGGGCGCGTCGGCGGATCCACTGTTGGCAAGCCCTGAGCTGCTGTTGCTGCTGGAACTCCCTCTGGCAGCGTCCTTGTGGGCCTCTCTGGTTCACGTCGTCTTCGTCGAGCTCCACCTCAGCGCGGAAGATGGAGGCGTTAGACAGGACGAGGAAGAGGGCAAAAGTTGCCAAGAGGACTGCGAGCTTCGCCATTTTTGAAGCGTTGAAGTGTTTGATGCTTTTGGTTTAGTTGTTTTCGGTGAGTGAAGAGCGAAGGGTTTTGGTGGGTATTTATGGAGGGGGAGGGAGTTTGCATGTCGAGAACGTGTGAGAAGACATCAGAGTGCATTGGTCTTCTGTCTGTATTATGTGTTCTCTTTGTAAATGTGGTCTTTGCCGACCGCCGCGTTTCCTCGCATGCACGTCCATGCGTCTCAAGTCATCTGTCACAGCTCAAGCATTTTTGTCTCTTTACCAAATCATATTCGAATAAAATAATTTTACAAAACATTCTTTTCTCCCTCTTTATCAACCATATATATTCTGATAAATTATGACAAACGAATGATTTTTAGTGGTATTAGAGATATACACACAAATATCTTGCAAGATTTCACCATTATTCTCATGGATATAGTTAGTTCGTTTAATGAAAAACTTCAGACATTATTTTGCAAATTTTGACATGGTTGCATTTTTAAGATTGTATTAAATTTCGTGAAAGATGATGGTCGAAGACGAGAGTGATGACGACAATACATCGTATTTATTTATGGCACATTTTCGTTTTCTATCTGTCGATGCCTCTCAACTTTCTTCGAAGGTGATTGTGGTGTATAACCGTTTTAAAATTTTAGATTTTTTTTTAAAGTTTCTCAAGTACGAGAGAGTTCTCGTCTCTGAAGTTTTCGAGATTTTGATTTTTTTTTGTATGGAGTTTTTTTTTTTGAAATACTAGGGAATATTACGTTACATGTTTACAATTTTGTATTGTCCATGATCAAAATGGGGGTGACTGGTTGCACCGCCGTTATCCGCAAACGGAGCGGTTGCGATTTCCAGCGATTGAATCGCAGCCAAACTTGTGTTTTCTAATCGCAGTTTCTAACTTGCATTTTGGTAGTGGTTTACGGCGTTTTGACAAAAAAACTAAAATATCATCATTAAAAATTATATAAAACTCTAATATATATATATATATATATTGATGATGATTTTGTTTAGTGTTATGATTTGATATTATTTTTTAGTATTATATTTTAATAAAAATATATATAATCGTATACTTTTTAGATTTAATAATGATTATTTTTAATAATTTTTATAATAAAATTATTTTTTTACTTAAAAATAAATTAAATTGATAATATTTATATTTTAAATTTATTATTTAATTATTATAAATTTAGTAAATAATTTTTATCAGATGATATTAAAAATTTAATTAAAATTATTATAAAAAAATTATTTTAAAATAATATTTTTTTTATAATTTATATCAAAACGCAACCGCAACCGCAACGAACCATTCACTTCTAAGTGCATCCATCCGCAATCGTTGCCAACAGCAACTTATCAACCAATCAGTACGTATCATTTATAATCGCTATCAAACGCTCTGAAAACATCGTCACCCACAACCACAACCGATGCGGTACAACCAGTCGAACCCTTAATCATTTGGCATCGACCGACAAATGTGACGAATACAATCGTATGATTTGTGGAGCGAATGGAATACTCAATTTGTTCCTCGAAAAAGATTATTTTGTTTAACCTCAAGAAACTTAATAGCAAAACAATATGTACAAAGTTTGCATCGGAATATATTTTAACCCGAATAATTTGTCCATCGATTATGTACATGGTATTATTTAAAAACTAATTAAACCATGAATTATACATGAAACTCAGCAAAAGTATATGTGTTTCTTATTGCATGTTGAGTTCATTCATCTTTGGAAGATTTTTAGGTGTCGATGATATTGAAAAAACTGGTTGAATAAACAACATTTTTTTATTGTTTATACAACTCATATAATTATAAACCGAACCAAATACCATAACCGGTCTTAATTATAGTATAATAACTATACAAGGTAAGTGTATCCTGAATTCGTTGTACGGCCATTTTTATAATATATGTGGAGCAAGGTATATGTTTCCACTTTGGAAAATAAATTTTGGTATATTTTTCATCAAATTTTGGTATATTGAATGCATAATATTGAACGCGAATATGTATTTCCGCCAATTCGTAAAGGGGTAATAAGAGAAGTTGTTAAAAGATTTTATTAAGGATGAGTGCAGGTTACATTATTAAGCTTCTAACTTCAGAATACATGCACCCACTCACACGATTAGGTGTGATGACTCAACTCCACACCGAATTCAAAACCCTTGAAATCGCTCGCATGCATGCACGTGCGTGCTCGTTTCGGGTTTAGTAAGGGGTAGCCTGGAACTGGCATTGCCCGACTGGGATGTTGCAGATGTTGGGTAAGTTCCTAGCAGCTTGGAACATCTGTCTCACCTGCTGCGGCTGGTGCTGTCCCTGGTACCTCACCTGCTGGGCCGCGTGCCTTATCACCGGGCACACGCACATGCGGTCAACTTGACGCAGCTCGTTGCAGCACTGTCGGAGGGCTGGTGGGTAGCCTGGAACTGGCATTGCCCGACTGGGATGTTGCAGATGTTGGGTAAGTTCCTAGCAGCTTGGAACATCTGTCTCACCTGCTGCGGCTGGTGCTGTCCCTGGTACCTCACCTGCTGGGCCGCGTGCCTTATCACCGGGCACACGCACATGCGGTCAACTTGACGCAGCTCGTTGCAGCACTGTCGGAGGGCTGGTGGCCTCTGGTTCACGTCATCATCTTCGGATACAAGCTCGATGTCATCATCGGCCCAGCCACCGCCGCGTTGGGCGCGTCGGCGGATCCATTGTTGGCAAGCCCTGAGTTGCTGCTGCTGCTGGAACTCCCTCTGGCAGCGTCCTTGTGGGCCTCTCTGGTTCACGTCGTCTTCGTCGAGCTCCACTTCAGCGCGGAAGATGGAGGCGTTAGACAGGACGAGGAAGAGGGCAAAAGTTGCCAAGAGGACTGCGAGCTTCGCCATCTTTTGCAGTGATGAAGTGCTTGATGCTTTGTTTTGGTGAGTGAAGAGTGAAAGGCTTTGATGGGTATTTATGGAGGAGGAGGGAGTTTGCATGTCGAGAACGTGTGAGAAGACATTAGAGTACTTTGGTTTTTGTCTGTATTATGTGTTCTCTTTGTAAATGTGGTCTTTGCCAACCGCCGCGTCTCCTCGCATGAACGTCCATGCGTCTCAAGTTTTCTGTAACAGCTCAATTATTTTTGTCTCTTTACTAAATCATATTCGAATAAAATAACTTCAGAGAACATCTTTTCTCCCTTTTCATCTATAATATTCTCATATACTAATGAGAAACAAGAGCATTATTTTCGTATAAGTGTATCACTCATTCACTATAAGGAACCCAGGTTCCTAAATATTGAATTATATTTATACAGAAAAAAACTCCTAAAAATCTTCAAACTTCCAATTTGGCGGAAAAATAATTCATATATATTTTAGTATGTCTAATTATTCCTAAACTTGAAAAAAATTGACTTAATAATTTCTAAAGTTGTTTAAAAATGTCATATTGATCCTTAACATAAACTGATCAAAATAATATTGTTATAAAATCATACGTAACACTGAGATATCAAGATATGTTAGAATTTTATATTATGTATGTAGAACAAAATTTAATAAACTCGGTTTAATAAAATCAGTTCGAAATAATAATAAATGCGGTACAACAAAAACCTAATTTTCTCATCTCTCATCGACAATGTATATAGTCATAGATTGTTCTTCGAACGAAAAGGGAGAGGGACGTGGTGACGATACCTGATAGGATATATATGTGTGTGCACATAGCGCGTGAATTTATAAAATCCGGTTCAAACGGATTTTGTTAAACCGAGTTTATTAAATCCGCTATAGTATAAAATTCTGACGTGTTTTGATATCTCACGTACCACGTAGGATTCTATAATAGTATTATTTTGATCAACTTACGTTAATAATCAACATGACACTTTTAAACAACTTTATAAATTATTAAGTTATTTTTTTCAATAGACACACTAAAAATTATATTTTTATCACCAAATTGCAAGTTTGAAAATTTTTAGGAGTTTTTCGCTATTAATATTTTTATATTCACTACTCATTCTCTCAACTCAATCAATCAAATATATTTCTCTCTTTTTTGTAAAGGATAGTCCTTTGACACAGGGGATGCATTTAAAAAAATGGCCCGTCAAAAATTTCAACGGATATTTCCGTTGAAAAAATATCAACGGAATTTCAACAGTTTCATAACCTTGATCTCATCTCCGAACTCAACCCTACAAACCCGAATTCAAAACCAACCTGACCTCGAACTCATCCCTAACCTCCAACCTCCAGTGATATAGTTCAATTGGGTCTCATGCCTCCAGTAAAAATTTTAATTTATTTATAATTTTTAATTTTTTTTGATAAATAATGTAAGAGGATGCGGTAAAATGTTACTCTTCCCACTTTTTTTTTTTAATTAGGTCACCTGTTGTCTCTTTTTTTTTTATTTTTTATTTTCCAACTATTTTTTAATCTTTACATCACTTTCAATTCTAAAAATTATTATGTATAGATATAATATTATAAAAATAAATTAAAAATCATTAAGTTTTATGTCTTTTAAGTAATTCTGTTTTTTATTTATTCATTAATTTTTATATTTTGATGGTACTCACAAATTGATTTGATAAAAAAACAATAGATAAATTGATTTGGTTGATTTGCTTTGGTATTTTAAATAAATATTAGAGAGTTCTGTCAATTATATGATAATGACTTAACAAAAAATAATAGAAAATAAATTGAAACGATTTAATTTAGACTAATTTGATTTATGAAATGATTGATTTTATATGTTGCTACTACGACTACATATATTTTTCACTAACAAATTTTATGAATTCAGTTTAACACAACCTTGGTGATCAATTTTTGAATAGTTATTAATTTATTTCATCTAAAAATAAATATTTTAAACAGTTATAAATAAAGTTCTTATGGATAGATTTAAAAAATTAAGAATTATAATTCAACGGTAAAATATAAACATTTTTTATAATATATTTTTATTAATTTTATTATATATATTACAATTATTGTCCCATTAACAATTGTTTTTTGGGTTGGCATGCATATATGTATAGATTAATAATTTAAATTCGAAATTAGAGTTGAAACAGAAATGCACTTTGTTTCTATTATAGAGATTTTAGTAAAAATCAAATATCTTCCTTGTTGTTACAAGAAAAATTGAGCGATTTCAGATAGTTACAAATTTGCAGAATTGTTAAGTGGAAGTGAAGCAAAAAATCGATAGAGAAAGTTGAGGAGTATAAGAAGATATTATTCCTACAATATTATCATTAATATAGTTATGATTTACCCTAGATATTATATCTAGAATATTCTATTGTATTTTGCTATATAATAGGGTGTAATCTTCATTCATCAATAATAGAAAAATATTTCTCTATTAAGGAGCATCGATTCAATTGAATCGAAATTTGGAAAATATAAACTCAAACGAAAAAATAACTTATCTTTTGATATTAGAAACCAAAGAGAGATAGTTTCTGGAAAATGTTTGCTATCTTTCGCCATTGATCAAAGACTGCTTAAATATAATGGGAAGAACAACCACTAAACCCTAACCAGACTAAACTAACCTAACCAAACTAACATTTAACCGTAGTTATATTCTAATAATTCTAATATTATCTATTCAACAAGTGGTCGATGCGTTCGAACAACACACCTTTTGCACTTTGCAGGAGTAACAAGTCTATTATTCATTATTAGAGAATATTGCTTGTTTCAAATTTGCTAGGTTTTAAATATTTGAATTTGTATTCGAATTTCAATTTCCCTCTTTAATCTCTTGTGTATAAAATATTTCAAATTGTGATTCTCAATATGGTATTATAGCTAAAGTTTCCTCTATAGAGATAAAATCTTGTTGATGAAACTTGGTAAAACTCTCGTAGGGTTTTATTATCATTTCTCCATAGTATATATACAGCAACCATAATAGGGTAACAATACATATAAGGGAATATAATCAGAGATTGCATAATATCTTCGATTAATCCCTTAATATCCGCTATCACATCCCCGCAGCCGGAGAGGGAGGAGTGCGGATGCTCAGACTGGATTAGAAGTCTAAGAACAGTGACGTCGATAGTCCTTTGGTGAATATGTCCGCAAACTGTGAGGAAGACGGGACATGGAGGACGTGTACGTGACCCAATGCCACCTTCTCTCGAACAAGATGAATATCAATCTCGATATGCTTCGTGCGTTGGTGTTGCACGGGATTGGCGGTCATGTAGACGGCGCTAATGTTGTCACAGAAGACTACTGTCGAGTGTGTAAGAGGACATTGGAGCTCAAGCAAAAGGTTGCGAAGCCAACACGTTTCGGCTACTGCATTAGCCACGACTCTATATTCAGCTTCCGCGCTAGAACGCGATGTCGTTCGTTGACGTTTAGAGGACCATGAAATCAAGCTGTTGCCAAGGAAAATGCAATAGATTTGGAACGTCGTGTGCTGGGGCAACTAACCCAATCGGCATCGGAGTATGCGATGAGCTACAAAGGAGAAGAATGATATAGTTGTAGTCCATGTGACAGAGTGTCGCGGACATACCTGAGAATTCGTTTGAGAGCGTTAAAGTGTGGCTCCCTCGGATCATGCATGAACAAACAAATCTGCTGGACAACATATGAGATGTCCGGTCTCGTGAATGTTAAATACTGCAGTGCTCCGGCTAGGCTTCGGTAAAGTGTCGGATCAGCCACTGGTTCTCCAACTTCGGCAGATAGTTTGGATTTTGTGTCGGCAGGTGTTAGACACGGACTGCACATCTCCATGTTTGCTCGGTGTAGAATATCAACTGCGTATTGGGTTTGGCAAAGGAACAACCCTTCCTTGTTATCGGTTGCTTGCACGCCAAGAAAGTAGTGTAGCTTGCCGAGATCCGTCATCGTGAATTCCCCGTTTAAGGATTGTATTATCCGTTGTAGCAGCGCCGGAGAGGATGCTGTGAGGATAATGTCGTCGACGTAGAGAAGTAGAAATGCCATACCATCAGGCTTATGCATGATGAAGAGAGATTGATCCGATTTGCTATGAACAAAGTCGATCTTTGTTGCGAATGTCACGAATCGATGAAACAAGCTCCACGCCGCAACACACAAACGTGGTTTGGATTGTCTTTGTCCATGAAACCCGGTGGTTGGTGTATGTAGACCGTCTCAGTTAGATTACCGTGTAAGAATGCGTTATTGACATCGAGTTGATGAATTGTCCATTGATGAGTCAAGGCATAACTTAGGACTATACGAATCGTCGTGGGCTTAACCACCGGGCTGAACATGTCTCCGCAATCAAGGACCGGGTTGTTGAGATTTTCCATTCGCCACGAGTCTCACCTTATAATGAGCATGAGTGTCATCCGCATTGAATTTATGCTGAAAAACCACATAGAACGAACCACATTAACCCCGGGGGGTCGGGGAACCAAGTCCCACATCCCGTTTTTAGTAAGAGCATTATATTCATCAACCATTATCGTTCGCCAATGATGGTTCTTTAGTGCTAAAAGGTGAGATTTGGGCAGTGGGGATATTTGATCAGTGAGTAGGGAAAAGATTTGTTTGCGTTTGGTAATGCCGGCTTTGCTACGAGTTTACATGGGGTGTTGTTGGTTTGAAGAAGGTACAGAAGGTTGTGGTGGTATATTTGATGATGGTGGCTCAGTGACTATGGTGGTCGATGGTGATGGTGGAGGTTCATGATGAGGAGATGGCACGGTCGATGGGTCGACGGGCAACTGTCGAAGAGATCGAAAGAAAGAGGCACAATCCGAATCGTGATCTAGAAATGTATAAGATGACGGTCGATGGTGTTGTTCTTGAGAGAATGGAAAGACATTCTCATCAAAAGAAACGTGGCGCGATATAATAATTTTCCGAGTTTTGAGATCAAAACAGCGGTAGCCACGATGATGAGAAGGGCAGCCAAGGAAGATGGAAGGAGTGGAACGAGGATATAATTTGTGTGGTGCGGTAGAGCTAAGGTTAGGATAGCAAAGACATCCGAACACTCGCAAATGTTCGTATGATATTGGTTTGGTAAAAAGCTGTGTATAGTATGTGGTTATCAATTGCAGTAGATGGTAGGAGATTGAGAAGATGAACACTTATGTGGAGTGCTTCGACTCAAAACGTGGGGGGGGGGGGGGGGGGGGTTCGCTTGAAAGAGAAGAGTTCGAACAAGGTTGTTTATGGTGTGAATAACTGGGGGGAGGGGGAGGTTCGCTTGAAAGAGAAGAGTTCGAACAAGGTTGTTTATGGTGTGAATAACTCGTTCGGATTTCCCATTTTGTTGGGAAGTTTGTGAACAAGAGAATCGAGTTATAATACCATGTTTATCATTGGAAATTATGATTGTCGTACTCACCCCGTGATCACATTGACACGATTGGATGTTTGTGTGAAATTGATTCTTGATATAAGAGTGGAAATGTAAAAACTTAGAGAACACGTCACTCTTACGTCGGAGTGGATAAACCCATAAGAATTGAGTAAAATGATCAAGGAAAACCACATAATAACGAATATCACGTAACTAGAGAGAGGTGAGGTCCAAATATCGGAATGGATTATTTGAAATGGACATGAAACAAATGAGTTTGATCGATAAAAAGGAAGTCGAGTACTTTTGCCAAGGTGACATGCTTCACAAGTTGAAGACATGTTTGGCTTATTACAACGAATTAAACCTGCAGAAAGCAAAGAATGGAAAACATATTTGTTCGGGTGACCCAAACGACGATGCCATATGGTTGGTTGTGTGGTGATGAGCGCGGTGGTAGGTAGGTTGGGATGCGGTCGGTGTCGGATGCGTGAGTGAGTACAAGGGGCTGGTGCTATCACATCGGAGAAGAGTCCATTGTGTTGGACGATCCTTAACAGAAAAACCAAAAGGGTCAAACTCAATGGAACAATTATTGTCACACGTAACTTGTCTCACCGAGACTAGGTTAGACGTGGTGACAAGAACGTTGCGTAAAGAGAGAGGTCGGGATGAAGATGAGATTGTGGTGTGGCCGGTTTTGTGGACAATGTTGGGTTTTTCTGGGATCTCATGAGCGAATCCTATTCCTAAGAGATCGGTTCTAGGGTTTGCGCAGCGGATGTAAAACAAAAATTTGATAAAACCCTAAAACCTATCAGGCATGATCTTGTAGAAACGTTAGAACGCTTACCTCAATCGATCTGGGGCCTGTTTCAATTGATGTGTTCGTCCGATCACTATAGGCAGGAAGAATACCTCGCCCTCTACACGTATCCACACTTCGGGATGGATTCCAACCTTTGGAACTTGTCTGCTAGGACACGATTCTTCTATTCGATGATGTGCTTTGAGAAAGAGAGATTAAGATCACTTCTTCAACCCTCTGGACTCTCTAAAAAGGTCTGAAAAGTTCTCTTGGTCGGCCACTTAGTGTTAGGGTTCTATTTCTCCTCTTATTCAAGTGATTAACCCTAGATCCAGACTTTAAAATTAAATCTGAACCCCAGACCGAACGAACTGCTTAGTAGTCCGTTCGGTCTGGACACTTGGTTCGTTCAGACCAGTTTCATAACTGGGTCCGTTCGAACTGACGGGTCAGTCCGTTCGGTCCAACACTTGGTCCGTTCGGACTGAACTCTCTAGTCCGTTCGGTCCAACAATTTGGTCCGTTCGGACTAGATGGTCCGGTCCGTTCGGTCTACTCCTAGACCGGACGGTCCGGACCTCTTGTCCAGATTTCTCGACGTTTTCTCGTGCATTTGTCCTTCCCTGCGTGTGTGACCCTGTAGGCTCACTCGATATAGTAGTATAACCCGAAATCTCTATTCCGGATATACAAGTCATAGGCGGTCTCTAACAAAACACTATGACTACCTATCTCGAATAGAGTTTGTTCGTGATCTTACGAACGCCAGTGATGATTTCGGTTGATGATCCTTTTGTATCACGATATCATATGTCGAATATAAGGCATGGACAAGCCACCTTATCTGATTCGACTGCTTTCTCGTCCACTGAGTTCGACTGTCTGAAATAGACGACGTTCGTCTATAGTGCGGCCACACATTTCTA
>NW_010968712.1:0-2314 GCF_000463585.1 Tarenaya hassleriana | reverse complement strand
TGAGTTCGACTGTCTAAAATAGACGACTTTCGTCTATAGTGCGGCCACACATTTCTACAGTCTCGCTCACACGAGGGGCCCATCGATATCTCTCTCTTTTACGAGAGGTATAAATCCCGTCTTGACTATCTACAATCCGGCACATGATTCGTTTCGTACCTGATACACGTCTTTATAGTCCTCCTGTTACGCAGGACGTTTGACGTGATCAAAGCACGTAACTCCTCATGTTGGATTCCGTAGATATCTCAGGTCTTAGGATCCAATCATGGAACCGCATTTTGAGATTCCAGTCATGACGCTAGTCCATGTGACAATCTCATGCGGGTCAATCCAGTATTCCGTTCTCCAACGAATACCTATGACTGTGATCGTATCCAAATACTTATGATTATCTATATGATCATCAATCACACATCATACTAGTCTTATTATGTCATCATTCCCATAATGACACAAGACTAGGGAGTTAAGTATCATCCATAATGATACATGGATTTCATAACACATCTAGTATGCAAGAACATGTAATGAATCAAATACTCTCATAAACCATAGAAAGTATCAATACATCAAATATATCTAAATAAAGCTCATAAACAGTACATCATAGAGCACTAAACCAACAATCTCCCACTTGCTCTAATCATGAACTGCTAAAACTCTAATGCCCATATCCCTAACATGACCCTCATGCTTTGACGAAGGGAGAGGCTCCGTCAACGGATCAGCAATGTTGTCATCTGTCGACACCCTGCAAATATGCACGACTCCTCGGTCTATGATCTCCCTGATAAGGTGAAACCGTCTGAGTATGTGTTTGGATCGTTGATGGGATATGGGTTCTTTCGCTAGTGCGACCGCTCCATTGTTGTCACAATACAGAGCAATGGGGCTATGAGCACTAGGAATGACACCCAAGTCACCAACAAACTTCCTGATCCAAACAGCTTCCTTTGATGCGTCCGACGCTGCAATATACTCAACTTCTGTAGTAGAATCTGCAATGGTCGCCTGCTTGGAACTCTTCCAGCTAACAGCGTCTCCGTTCAAGCAGAAAACATAGCCAGACTGCGATCTGTAGTCATCCGGGTCTGACTGAAAACTAGCATCGGTGTAACCTCTTACAGCGAGCTCGTCTTCCGACCCACCGTATACCAAGAATACATCCTTAGTCCTTCTCAAGTACTTCAAGATGTTATTGACGGCGATCCAGTGTGACTCACCTGGATCTGACTGATATCTACTCGTAATGCTCAACGCGTAGGATACATCCGGTCGAGTACAAAGCATGGCATACATGATGGATCCAATTGCCGAAGCATATGGAATCCGATCCATGCGTTCTCGCTCATCAGTTGTCGTAGGACACTGACTCTTGCAGAGAACTGTGCCACTGCTCATCGGTAAGGTTCCTTTCTTGGAATCTTGCATCTTGAACCGTTTCAAGACCTTATCGATGTAAGTACTCTGACACAATCCTAGAAGACGCCTCGATCTATCTCTATAGATCTTGATGCCTAAAATATAGGCCGCTTCTCCTAGGTCCTTCATAGAAAACTGTGTTCCTAGCCAAGACTTAACGTCTTCCAAGGTAGGAACGTCATTCCCTATAAGGAGAATGTCATCCACGTACAGCACTAGAAATACAACTGTGCTCCCACTAGTCTTCTTGTAAACACATGGCTCGTCTTCGTTCTGTGAGAAACCAAACTTTTTGATTGTCTCATCAAACGAAGGTTTCAGCTCCTCGAAGCCTGCTTCACACCATCCTCGGGTTCCTTGGATCGACAAAACCTTCGGGTTGTGTCATGTACACATCCTCGGTCAAGTTCCCGTTAAGGAACGCGGTCTTGACATCCATTTGCCATATCTCATAGTCGTAATATGCGGCTATGGCAAGTAGGATCCTGATGGACTTCAGCATAACTACGGGCGAAAAGGTCTCATCATAGTCAATACCATGAATCTGACGGAATCCTTTCGCCACAAGTCATGCCTTATACGTGTGCACGTTGCCATCCATGTCGGTCTTCTTCTTGAAGATCCACTTACATCCGATGGGTTTTATCCCTTCAGACGCATCAACCAGAGTCCATACTTGGTTGTCCGACATGGATTGCATCTCGGACTTCATAGCCTCGCGCCATTTCTCAGAGTCGGGACTCGCCATAGCCTCTGGGTATGTGGTAGGCTCGTCATGTTCTAATAACATAAGTTCCTCATTCCCAGTCACGAGAAATCCATATCTCGCTGGCTCTTGGCAAATCCTGCCTGATCTCCGAGGTTCACTCGTCAAAGGTTGAGTCACAAC
>NW_010968711.1:0-430 GCF_000463585.1 Tarenaya hassleriana | reverse complement strand
TGGTGGTGGTGGTGATGATGGGGGGATCATGTCGTCTCCGTCGGTGGCTGATCATGCGGCGGCGGAGATGGGCGACGGCGGAGGATCGCAGGGGGGGAAGTGTTTGAAGTCTTGTTTTCTTGGCATGCAAGTTCCGGAGATCAGACCAGTTCTTAGTTAAATTTAGCTCTTAGCTTATTTTTCCTTCTTCATAAGAAAAATATTTCAATTCCAGAGAATTGAGAAATGGCTGAATCTCAAAATAAAATGTTAGAGGGTTCTCCCTCTCTCTCTGAAATCGTAGAGTAATTTTTTTTTTTTTGGAATATCTTAGATTTGATCGGAGAAGATGAAGTTGGTGAGTGGATAGAATGAAAGTTTTGGACCCAAAATATATATAAGGAAAGGTGATCAATTACCTTGTAAGAGATGATAAAAATATGGGAATAAT
>NW_010968710.1:0-431 GCF_000463585.1 Tarenaya hassleriana | reverse complement strand
TCCCAATCCGGTGGCTGAATAATAGGCGGAGAAATCAACGCCTTCTTCAGAGTCTCAAAGGGAGCCTCGCACTCATGGGTGAACTCAAAGGGCACGTCCTTTGCAAGTAATTCGGTCAAAGACCTCGAAATCTTCGAGAAGTCCTTGATGAACCTCCTGTAGAACCCGGCATGTCCCAGAAAACTCCGGATTCCCTTAACATTCCGTGGAGGCGGTAGCTTCTCTATTACTTCGACCTTAGCTCGGTCAACCTCAATCCCTCTTCTTGAAATCTTGTGGCCTAGCACAATACCCTCTTGGACCATGAAATGGCACTTCTCCCAATTCAGCACAAGATTTGCCTCAACACACCTAAGCCCTTGTGGTAAGGACTTCAATTCCACCTTAGGCGCGCTCTCTGGATCCCAATCTTTCTTCCCGCTCGTCTCCAC
>NW_010968709.1:0-431 GCF_000463585.1 Tarenaya hassleriana | reverse complement strand
CTCAAGCCTTATCGGTTGAGCTACTTCCTTTCTCGAATCAAAACCTTTCTTTTCTACGCTTTCTTCTATTACGAAATGGAGAGTTAAGTTATAGTCCTGCTACTTTTTAAGCATTTCAAGTAGTAGCATCTCAAGCCAGCATAAAAAGTGTTTCCATCAGATCAGGGCTTTAGGCAAGCTAGCTAGTCAGTGAGCCAGAGAGGGTAGGAGTCACTTGACTTGGAAGAAGAATTCTCCTAAGCTTGGCACTAGGTGATCTATGTGTCAAAGGGCTACTTTTCTTCCTATCCTTTCCCTTGCCTTGCAGCCTATGCATCAATCCCATTCTACCGATGTGTACTTCTTTGGAAGAGCTTTCCAGATCCCATCATACTCTTTACCTTTCTTCCCCTTTTAGGTATTTGCTATCTTGTGGTCCCTGATTCTTAGGC
>NW_010968708.1:0-431 GCF_000463585.1 Tarenaya hassleriana | reverse complement strand
TTGTTCAGTTTTGTACGGTTCGATTATAAAATCGTACCAAAACGTTTACTCTAAAATATTAAATAAACAATAGATCAAAAATTAATAAAATATACTGTCAAAATAATATTTATATTTTACTACTAAATTCTATGATTTTTTATTTTTTAAAATTTATCTATAATAATTTTATTTATAATTTTTTAAAATATGTAATTTCCGATAAAATAAATTGTAACTTTGACGTATTTTTAATTTAATTTAATTTATTTTTTGTATTGTGTTTAATATTAAATTTGAAATTTTTTTAGAAAATTGAGAGAGAAAAACAAAAAAAATATGGAAATTAAGTTTAAGAAAAAAGCTTAACAATATCTAATATTTAGAAAGAAAAAAAATTAAAATAATAAAAAAAGAATGAGAGGAGAGGGGGCAAAACAAAAAATTAAATG
>NW_010968707.1:0-431 GCF_000463585.1 Tarenaya hassleriana | reverse complement strand
AGATTCGTGATGTTCTTCCATGGGAGATGTTTAGAGAGCTCGTACGCAATGATGGTGATCGGTTGTTGAAGTATCCGATGCCCACTATCATCAAAGGTATATGTTGTTTTAATCCATCATTAAATATGAAAGTTGGTTCTTCGTTATCTGTTGTGACCATGTGATAGTTTCGGTATTCATTCAGAGAGTAGATCGGCTTGGAGGTCTGATGAAGAGTTTGGTCGAGAAATGATTGCCGGACTCAATCCACTTGTCATCAGACGTCTCCAGGTCTTATAAGCTATCATTGTTCTCTTTCTTCTTCTTTTTTAGATATGTTTTCTTTGTTGAGATTTTGTAAACAAAAAATGTAGGAATTTCCTCCGTTGAGCAAGCTGGATCCGGATGTATATGGAAATCAACATAGTTCTATCCGAGAAGATGATGTTGAG
>NW_010968706.1:0-431 GCF_000463585.1 Tarenaya hassleriana | reverse complement strand
TTCCCGAATCTGGGGGTCAAACCGATCGTTTCGGCAAAGCCAAACCGATCGGTTTCACTTTTTGAGCAATTTTCAAACTTCTGCGATGCTGAACGATCGTTTCGTCCATCCCGAAACGATCGTTTCGTGTCTCTGAGCAGTTTCAACGAGTTTCACGAATTCTTTAATAACTTTCTGCTTCGATATCGGATTTGGGTGATCTTAGTATTTATGCGTAGATATTGAGAATATCTTTCCAATGATGTAGAGAATGCATGTTTTGGACTTGTAGAGTGAAAGTCATTGAACTTGCAAATTCGGACGTTTTCTGAGCTTCACGTTTTCCTTGGAAACACTCCAAATGTTCTCATTTCATCCGTGATATTCCGTGGTCCATGTTTTCCACTCCTTTTGCTCTTTTTATGCGTGAAAATCTGTTTAAACACCAAAGA
>NW_010968705.1:0-431 GCF_000463585.1 Tarenaya hassleriana | reverse complement strand
GTTAGTCGGTCCACGACTACCCAAATGGTGTTCTTCTTGCTGGGCGTGAGCGGTAATCCGATCACGAAGTCCATGGCGATCGAATTCCACTTCCACTCGGGTATCTCCAGCGGTTGTAGCTTCGCTCCCGGCATCTGTCGCTCTGCCTTCACGTGCTGGCAAGTGAGGCATCTCGCTATGTAATCCGCCACATCCCTCTTGACCCTTGGCCAAGTATACCACTGTCGTAGATCCTGACATATCTTGCTCGCCCCCGGATGTAACGCCAACCTCGACTGATGTGCCTCTGACAAAATCTCCTATCTCAGCTCCGGATCGTCGGGCACACATAGTCGGTTCCCAAGTCATAACGCTCCCTGCTCGTCGATGTGGTAGCCTTTGAGGCTATATTCCTCGATGTGATCCATGTATCGAGCGAGTAAAGGATCACC
>NW_010968704.1:0-431 GCF_000463585.1 Tarenaya hassleriana | reverse complement strand
TGTTGGAGAACTCGGTAACTTGAGCAAGAAGGCACAATCGGACATACACTTGAAGGACAACTCGGACACGCACTCGAAGGACAACTTGGAAACACACATACACTCTCGGCCTGAAGACTTATGGCAAGCGAATAATCCAGCAACTCAATCAACTCCTAAATCTGGAAACATGCAAGGATAATTGATATATTTCCATTTATCAAAGCATGATATATTCCTTTACCATGTATAGCCTTTTGTATAATCGCTTGTCACTTTGTATATATTTTAGACAGTACAATGGTGAAAATACAAGAGAGAACATCTTTCTCAAAACCTCTTCTAGACCTAACGCATCTCTTTATCTCTCGGGTCTCTTAGAACAAGACCGAGCTCTCTTTGTTACTTTGTTCTTACGTTTCAATTCTACAAAACCATAGTATTCTACATGG
>NW_010968703.1:0-431 GCF_000463585.1 Tarenaya hassleriana | reverse complement strand
TTAACGAAATATGAGAAAAGAAAATGAATCAGTTTGGATGAAAATTCAAAAACTAGGTCAAACGAAAAATTATATATGCTATATGATAAAAAGAAGAACCGACGGAAAAGAGAGTACTTGCTGCAAGAGCGGGTTTTGCTGTTGGGTAGACATTGGCTTACTATTTCCTCCAGTAAGATGAGACATGCCAAGGAGATTACCGTGACTTTGCTGTTGAACTTGCTGTAACCGATGCAAAAATATCTCCTTCTGATCAGGTACTATTTCAGGCCTTCCAGGGAACTGGCCCTGAGATACAGAAACATATTAACACGAGAAAACAGAACTTCTCCATGACTATTCTAGAAAAGTCGCCCCTGTCCAGCTGAAGAAAAGGTAAATATATCCAAAAAAAGCAGAACCGAAGAACACTACATGAAACATAATTATAG
>NW_010968702.1:0-431 GCF_000463585.1 Tarenaya hassleriana | reverse complement strand
AAAAAAATCTTATCTCTCCATCTCATGCAGCTTTTATTTGATTCAAATCACATGAACCGCCTCAGCCTCCATCGTCTTCTCCCGGAGAAATGCACCACCTCGGCCTCTGGCCAGATCCAGGTTCGGGTCGGCTCCATCGATGGCGAGATCGATCCGGGGATGCGTGTCTAACGAGAGGAGCGGGATTCCCTGCTCCTGCGTGCGTCTCGACCTCGGGATGCCGACGATGTGGGAGCTCGCCTGCCCGGTCGACGGAGAAGGCGGCGGTGGAGCCGGGTTTAATGGATTCGACCGCCTTCTCCGCCGCGAGCTTCTTCTTGGGGCCTTTGGGGTTTGGGCCGAAATGGGCCGTTTTTATCTCTATTTTTTTAATGTTTTATTAGATAATAATTAACAAAATGAAAATTTGAAATAACAAAATGCATCGTATG
>NW_010968701.1:25236-29688 GCF_000463585.1 Tarenaya hassleriana | reverse complement strand
GGAGTAGAAGCATGAGTTTAATGGGAAAAGAACCTGCATAGTTGATCAGCTTATGGGTATGCTCCAGGAGTGTTATGTTGTCGTGGAACAGTGATCGGGCCTCGCCGACGGAAGAGGGCCAGACCTCCGAGGAGTATGTGCAGTCCCTAGCCTTAGCAAGCCCCTCTGAAAGCCTGGTTACTCTTTGGTTTACACACTTCGAAAACGTCTTGTAATCCTACTGAGCTGCTCATTTATGTCTTGCACTCTGTAATCAACAACCACTCTCTTGTACATTAAAGTTTTTCATTAATGCAATTTACCTTTAACAAAAAAAATAAATAAATAAATAAATATCAAAGCCATATATTTAGTAATAGATCATCAAAAAATAATATTATTCTTTCATATATTCATCTCTCATTATTTCTCTCGGCTCTCCTACACTTAGAGTACGAGTTCTTCTTCTCATTCACATTTCTTCTTGATCAAAATACTTTGTCTTGTCTATATCATTTAAGCTCTCGGTCTTAGCTCATTATTTTGTCTAAATCCGTTCTTTGTCCTAAACTAATCACAAACACGATAGTTTTCTATATGGTGTCTATTGCAAGGCTAAAATGTTTGTGAATGATTTTTTTTTGTTTTCCTTCGCAAATTCGCAAATTCAAGGGTTAAAATACCATAAAATGTCCTCCTACGGCTGTGATATGGAAACCTATGTAAGGGAGAGAGAGTATAGTTTTTTTCTTTGATTTCGATGGCTGGAATTCCGAAGGAGAACCCGATGAAGAAACATAATTTTATGAACATTTTGATACCCTTGATAATGAAAAACTCAAAGAGAAGATGAGAAAGAGGCTGAGCAAGAAGAAGGAGAAAGAAAAAACGAGATAGAAACCTTGGACGAGAGTGAGCATAACTTAGACATGTGAAGAATCAATGCATGACCAAAAGAAGAACAATAAATGAAGTCAAGACTTACCATATATAAGTCGAATTCCAAGAAACAACATACAAGGAAAGTTGGTTGTATTGACTACCAATCGTCTAAGAATCTTCAGCAAAGGAAACAACATAATATCACTAATCAAATCATCAATTAATCTATAGCTAAACGTTGGTGAAAAAGTTAACGAATACGCACTCTTCAACAATCCACTGATTCTATTCGCTTGTAAAGATCGTGAATTACAACTCTTTTTCGTTCGGGCTTAATCCAACCCACGAACACAGCTCTCCCTGAGTTTGTTCCCCTTTTACAACGTGAATTCTATCAGAAAAACGCATCCCAAGTGTTTCCACACTCCCCTGAAAGGTTCACCACAATTATGATTTTGGGGCTCCCCCTCAGTTGCAACTCACTTTCTCTCAAGTATCACTCACTAGAACAAAAACTCTCTTAGAAAATAATAAACTCTCTCAAGTTCTCTATCTTTGTACGTATCTTCTTTATGCTCCAGACTCTTCCTTTTATAGATGTCCAGACGTGCTTCAGATCTGATCTTTTGAGATTTAATTTAATCTTTGCGTAGATCCTCTTCATATATATCCATATCTCTTTTGTATTTATCTCTTCCCAAATCTTTTATCTCCAAGGAATTTGACTCAACTTCAACTTCCTGATTTGATTTTATCTCTTCATAATTTGATTTTATCTCAATAATCTTCTGGAATCTTCAACACAAATCAAATCTTTTCTGCACTTTTAGTTAAACACAAACACTAGCCACTTCAACCTTAACAATCTCCCCCTTTTTGACTTTCTACTCATACACAAACAAACGTTAGAAAATAAACTCTGTCCGTTGCTCGGTGTACTTCACTTGTCATCAGAAGTCCTTGATCCATATCTCCCCCTCTGTGTATGAGTTGAAATTCAAAACATTCTAGAGCAAGTTTCATATCACACACTTACCCGAGTTCAAGCAATCAAATCATACGTTAAACTACTCAGGATCACCTGACGCATTGTGAAGGGCCATCTTCAATATCTTCTCCCCTTTTGTGTGTGAGTAAAAACACAAAATGTCGAGTTTCCTTTTCTATAGGTTAGTTTCAAGAGAGAGACAAAATCAAACAGAATAGGCGAAAACAGAAAAATGTAGCACCGTTTTCAAGGGAGTAACTTGCAAGATACACTTCAGATTTTTCAGCTCCCATATTCACCCACATAGCTTATCCGACTTTGCTTAACCAACTCAAGATAAACTGATCACATTTTTACAAAAATAATAAAACCCCTTTTTTAAAAAAAAAATAAACCAGATTTTTCAAGAGTCACCTGTCAGGGTCTTCTGACAATCTATGAAGGAGCAGTCATCTATTCAGAACAGAAATATTGAGCAATTATTTGAACTTTTAGGACGTTGAAATCAAAGAGAATAGCTTACCATTTAAGTCCAGGCTATTCGTTTTTCCCTTTTTCTCTTTTTTTTTTCTTCCTCCCCCTGAGTGTTTTTCTTTTTTCTTTTCCTTTTTTAAAAAAATTTGAAGAACTTATCGGGAGACAATTATATGGAAAACATGGTATACTCTTGTAAAATATAATTCTTACAGAGGAGTATGAAAAGATCTTTAACCTTTTCTGTCCTTAGACCATCGTTTAACTATCTCAATTCACAACTTAGATCCGAGTCACTGTAAACATAATCCACTCATATCAACCAAATTAGTTGATAGTGGAGTATCAATTAACTGCAACTTTTCTTATTCGTCCTAGTGAGTGGTACCTACCAAAGACTAAGGGAACCCTAACTCCAGTACTCTGAAATTTTTTTTTTATTGTTCCCCATCACCTACAGATTTCTGCAAACATATGAATCTGTTCATATCAAGTGGTTTTGTAAAGAGATAAGCCAGTTGATGTTCTGTGGGAACATACTCAATCACGAGGTGTTTCTTTTCAACTTGTTCCCTAAAACAATTCGTCCAATTGAATAAACCATCAACACATACGAATTCATACCTCTTTCCACTGGTGCTCTCGGTTTGTATTTCATTTATCCTCCTGTGTTGAACTCGAGTTTATCGACATGACTAGGGTACAATTTTCTCTTCGTGAATGAGCTTTGTCATTCTGTGAACAGCCCCTGACTTGTCAGTAGTGGATACTTTGAAGCACTTTGGCTGATTCTTGTTCTTTCCTGTCCAAGCATAACAGTTGTTTGTTGTTCATTTACCTGTCAACACACACTTATCTTTTTAATTAGTCACATAGCACGCATCATGAGTGAATCTTACCTTCATGCCATTGTCACAAAGTTGACTAATGCTAACCAAATTTGCCTTAAGTCCCTACACAACAGTCACGTTAGTGAGATTTGGCATTGCTTCAATACTGAGACAACCTTTTCCTACCATCTTTTCCTTCTTTCCATCACCAAATGTCACGTCGTCTCCTTTCTTATCACTGACAAAATTTGACAGCAATTCCTTCTTTCCTGTCATATGCCTTGAACAACCACTATCAAGGTACCATATGTTATCATGGTTACTTTGCTCAGAGGTCAATGCCATATTACAGTTAAGAGCATCCTTCCTTACCCAAATCTGTTTCATAGTAAAAGGATAGTGATTATACTTACCTCTATCCCGAGTGGCTTTTAGATGATGGTAATGAGCTCGAATATGACCCTTTTTACCATAGAAAAAACAATTTTGTCTCTCTTGGTATGTTTTCCTTGACTGAAAGTTAGGTTTGTAGTGCCTCGTATGGAAGTCAGGTTTAGAGTGAGGGTCCCTTCGGATTTTGTCAGGTACTTCTTCGCCCACTATTCCTCCTGACACAAACTTACCTTGGTTCTTGCTTTGCTCGCCCACGTATCCAAGTCCTGTATGTCCAGGATCATGTCTGCCCACGCCGAGCAGAAAGTCCAACTTCTCTATTCCACTTCCAAGCATTCGTACATTCTTCTTTGTTTCTTCTAGTTGTCGTTTCAAGTGAGTGATCTCCTCTTCTTTTAGCACTATTTCGGTCTTTGCTTCTTTTAGTTGCAACTCCAATTCCTTCTTCTCCTTGACCAGTCTCATGTTAATCTCATAGATCTTCATTGTCTCATTGTAGAGTTCGTTCACATCTACCTTTTCATTGTCAGATTCTTCATCTATGATCCCAATGAATGCACATAAATTTGGCAACTCTTCCTCTTCCTCTTCTTCAAATTTCATCTCAGACTTGTCATGATTGATAATGAATTTCCCGTTGCTCGGTGTACTTCACTTGTCATCAGAAGTCCTTGATCCATATCTCCCCCTCTGTGTCTCCTATATTAGAGCACGAAATTGTAAGCTTGGGAATCATCTTTGAATCAAAAATCTAAGTATTTTCTTGAATTCTCTTGGTTTGTCCGAGGTTTACATTGCTTGGTGTGTCCGAGCTTCTCTTGATGTGTCCGAGAGCATACTATCTGTTTTCTCTTCATTTCTTCTGTAATTTTCGACCCTAAATCTTAGAGTGAGTGTCCTAGGACC
>NW_010968701.1:23621-24473 GCF_000463585.1 Tarenaya hassleriana | reverse complement strand
GAAGGCGTGGATGATTCTCGGTCTTGCATTGACCGAGAATATGAGCTGAATTTGTTCCTTGGAGACTTGGAAAATCTAGACCAGCACTTCATCTATACAAGGACAAGTCTCCACATGAAGAAGAGACTTCAAATTTAGGCAAATTTCCACCTCAAAGATACATCATCAATCTGCAACAACAAATAAGGGAATTAGCCAAGATTTCAAGCCTCATCATCAACACAAATAAGGAAGATTCGTGAGCTAGCAAATGACTTGGAAAATCAGATCTCCTTCTTGCCAAATTCACTCCTAGCCGTTGGTGATTCAGCAAGAAACAATCTCGAAGTTTCCTTTTCTAGCTAGAGACAATTTCCATTTTGATCTTTTTCCATTTTTCATGTTGCTGAGTTATTTTCTTTCCTTTTTGCAATCTTCTTCCTTCTCCTATACTCCTATATTAGAGCACGAAATTGTAAGCTTGGGAATCATCTTTGAATCAAAAATCTAAGTATTTTCTTGAATTCTCTTGGTTTGTCCGAGGTTTACATTGCTTGGTGTGTCCGAGCTTCTCTTGATGTGTCCGAGAGCATACTATCTGTTTTCTCTTCATTTCTTCTGTAATTTTCGACCCTAAATCTTAGAGTGAGTGTCCTAGGACCAGAACCTCAGGTTTGAGTCATTATCCCACGAAAAAATCCCAAAACAAAGTCCCTTTTCTTTCCCCATAGTTCACCGAGAAGCCTTTAGGTGAACGAGGTGCATATCATTTTGGTATCAGAGCCTGGTTCAAGGACCAACGAGGTAAGGGTTCACTTCTGCATATTTGTTTCATATTTGTTTCGTTTTTATGCTTTTGTTTTGAAAAAAAAA
>NW_010968701.1:22939-23528 GCF_000463585.1 Tarenaya hassleriana | reverse complement strand
GCTTGCTTCTTGGCGATTTGCTGCTCGATTTGGATTGAGATATGGATAAGTTCCTGCAAATCATGGTAAGTTAAACGTTCTACCTTTCGAGCAATTCGCTCCTGCAATCCATCCACAAATTGTGCCATAATTGCTTCTTCGCTTTCATCTAACTCCAATCGGTTTCGTAGGTGCTCGAACTCCTCATAGTATTCTTCAACGGTTCTAGTTCCCTGCACCAAGTTACGATATTTGCGTTGCAAGTCACGATGAAAATGGGGAGGTACATACCTCTTACGCATCATGAACTTCATCTCTCTCCATGTTGCGACAGGTTCGTATTGTGCTCTACGCCTCTCGGCTATTTCTCGATCCCACCATGCTAAGGCGTTGTCGGTGAGTTCTGCCGCTGCGTATCTAACCTTTCTCTGATCCGAATACTCATAACATTCGAAAATATTGTCCATCCGCCTCTCCCAATCGAGATAGGCATCCGGATTAATTCTACCCGCGAATGTAGGCATTGAAAGTTTTGGATCATTACCTCGTTGGACTTGTGGTGCTTGCACGTAGTCCGCTTCGTCATCCGAATCAATCTGATGTCGATGAG
>NW_010968701.1:19138-22809 GCF_000463585.1 Tarenaya hassleriana | reverse complement strand
ATTTCGATCATGGAGGCTAAGATGCTTGGATTCGAGCACATCAAGGGGCTGTACCTTTGTGGATGGATTGCAGGAGCGAATTGCTCGAAAGGTAGAACGTTTAACTTACCATGATTTGCAGGAACTTATCCATATCTCAATCCAAATCGAGCAGCAAATCGCCAAGAAGCAAGCTCGTTTTAATCGAGCAAGAACAACCTCTTCGAACCAATCGTATACACGCGGTGAGAACAAGTCCGGGACTGTTCCAACAACCAAATCAACCCAATCCGAGGCAAATATCCATGACAAAGGGAAAGGCATAGCAACATCTTCGGGATCAGGTCCTAAAGGTAACAAATCAACTCCCGTTGAATTACGTTCACGTGAGATTGTTTGCTACAAGTGTAGGGGACGAGGACATTATGCAAAGGACTGTCCAAATAATCGTGTCATGATCCTTACGGATACGGGAGATTATGAATCCCTGGACGAATAGGAGGTTAATGATGCTGAGGAGAACATAGAGTATCCGGACAGCGGAGAACTCTTGGTCACGAGGCGAGTTTTGAGCACAATGACAAACCCGGAAGAAACTGCCCAAAGAGAGACAATCTTCCATAGTCGATGCACTATTAGAAACAAGGTATGTGGCCTAATCATTGATAGTGGTTCATGTACTAACGTTGCGAGTGCATACATGGTTAAGAAGCTAGGATTGGAGACCGAGAAACATCCACACCCATATAAGCTTCAATGGCTCAACAACCAAGGGGAACTCAAGGTAAATGAACGGGTCAAAGTATCATTTAGCATTGGACGTTACCAAGATGAGGTGATGTGTGATGTTGTTCCAATGCAAGCGGGGCACATACTTCTTGGACGTCCTTGGCAATTTGACCGAGAGGTGAAACACGACGGTAGGACCAACCACTACTCTTTTATCTTTAACAAGCGTAAGATATCGTTGGCTCCTCTTAGTCCGTCAAAGGTTCACGAGATTCAAGTTAAGCTCTCCAAAGAAGGAGACAACAACAAAAAACCGAACTTCTACATGAAACCAAGCACGGTAAGTAAAGCTCTACTAGATGAACGTTTGGTTTTACTAATGTTGTACAAAGAAGTGTTGAGCGCAGGATCGGATCAGATTGTATATCCCCTGGAAATTAAGAAGCTCCTAGAGCATTTTCAAGACGTTTTTTCCGAGGAACCACCTGCGGGATTACCACCAACTCGTGGTATCGAACACCAAATCGATCTTGTGCCGGGAGCACCACTTCCAAACCGTCCCGCTTACCGTATGAACCCCGAGGAGACTAAGGAACTCCAAACGCAGGTACAAGATTTATTATCTAAGGGTTATATACGTGAAAGCTTAAGTCCTTGTGCAGTGCCCGTTCTACTCGTGCCAAAGAAGGATGGGACATGGCGTATGTGCGTGGATTGTAGAGCGATAAACAACATCACAATCAAATATCGCCATCCAATACCACTACTCGATGATATGTTGGATGAGTTAAGCGGAGCAACCCTCTTTTCAAAAGTCGACTTGAAGAGTGGTTATCATCAAGTCCGCATGCGAGAAGGAGACGAGTGGAAGACCGCATTCAAGACGAAACATGGGCTGTACGAATGGCTCGTCATGCCTTAAGGACTCACCAACGCTCCTAGCACCTTCATGAGACTTATGAACCACGTACTTCGCGCCTTTATCGGTAAATTTGTGGTTGTTTATTTTGATGATATTCTCGTCTATAGCAAGTGTTTATCCGAGCATGTGACACATCTTGAGCTTGTAATGGAGACTCTCCGAAGGGAGAAGCTTTATGCCAATCTCAAGAAGTGCACTTTCTGCACTAATGAAGTAGTTTTCCTAGGTTTTGTTGTAAGCTCGCAGGGATTAAGCGTAGACGAGGAGAAGATCAAGGCTATTCGGGAATGGCCAACCCCTACCACCGTCGGACATGTTAGAAGCTTTCATGGCCTAGCTAGCTTCTACTGACGATTCGTTCGTGATTTTAGCACTCTTGCAACCCCCCTTACATCCATCATCAAGAAGGATAAAGCATTCGAGTGGGGAGAAGAACAAGAGAAGGCTTTTGATACCTTGAAGGACAAGCTCACGAGTGCACCCGTCTTAGTCCTTCCCGACTTTGATAAGGTATTCGAAATTGAATGTGATGCGTCCGGAATTGGTATTGGGGCTGTTTTGATGCAGGAGAAACGACCCCTGGCGTTCTTTAGCGAGAAATTGAGTGGGCAACGCTCAACTACCTACGACAAGGAGCTCTATGCCTTGCCTTATAAACATGGCAGCACTATCTCTTGGCGAAGGAGTTCATCATTCATACCGACCATGAGACGTTGAAGCATCTCGAAGGTCAATCTACGCTCAAAAGGAGGCATGCTAAGTGGCTGGAGTATGTCGAGACATTTCCGTACGTGATCAAGTACAAAAAGGGAAAAGACAATGTGGTGGCCGATGCGTTGTCAAGGCGGCTTGATGATGGATGTGAGGGGGGCTGCAAGAGTGCTAAAATCACGAACGAATCGTCGGTAGAAGCTAGCTAGGCCATGAAAGCTTCTAACATGTCCGACGGTGGTAGGGGTTGGCCATTCCCGAATAGCCTTGATCTTCTCCTCGTCTACGCTTAATCCCTGCGAGCTTACAACAAAACCTAGGAAAACTACTTCATTAGTGCAGAAAGTGCACTTCTTGAGATTGGCATAAAGCTTCTCCCTTCGGAGAGTCTCCATTACAAGCTCAAGATGTGTCACATGCTCGGATAAACACTTGCTATAGACGAGAATATCATCAAAATAAACAACCACAAATTTACCGATAAAGACGCGAAGTACGTGGTTCATAAGTCTCATGAAGGTGCTAGGAGCGTTGGTGAGTCCTTAAGGCATGACGAGCCATTCGTACAGCCCATGTTTCGTCTTGAATGCAGTCTTCCACTCATCTCCTTCTCGCATGCGGACTTGATGATAACCACTCTTCAAGTCGACTTTTGAAAAGAGGGTTGCTCCGCTTAACTCATCCAACATATCATCGAGTCGTGGTATTGGATGGCGATATTTGATTGTGATGTTGTTTATCGCTCTACAATCCACGCACATACGCCATGTCCCATCCTTCTTTGGCACGAGTAGAACGGGCACTGCACAAGGACTTAAGCTTTCACGTATATAACCCTTAGATAATAAATCTTGTACCTGCGTTTGGAGTTCCTTAGTCTCCTCGGGGTTCATACGGTAAGCGGGACGGTTTGGAAGTGGTGCTCCCGGTACAAGATCGATTTGGTGTTCGATCCCGCGAATTGGCGGTAATCCCGCAGGTGGTTCCTCGGGAAAAACGTCTTGAAAATGCTCTAGGAGCTTCTTAATTTCCAGGGGATATACAATCTGATCCGATCCTGCGCTCAACACTTCTTTGTACAACATTAGTAAAACCAAACGTTCATCTAGTAGAGCTTTACTTACCGTGCTTGGTTTCATGTAGAAGTTCGGTTTTTTGTTGTTGTCTCCTTCTTTGGAGAGCTTAACTTGCATCTCGTGAACCTGTGACGGACTAAGAGGAGCCAACGATATCTTACGCTTGTTAAAGATAAAAGAGTAGTGGTTGGTCCTACCGTCGTGTTTCACCTCTCGGTCAAATTGCCAAGGGCGTCCAAGGAGTATGTGCCCCG
>NW_010968701.1:8594-11506 GCF_000463585.1 Tarenaya hassleriana | reverse complement strand
GACCCCGAATACCGAACGTTCCATCAGACCCAGACCGGACGGTCCGAAGACCAGACCGGACGGTCTGTCAAACGTGATCCGAACCCCTCTTATGGTCATCGGTCCAGACCGGTCGGTCCAACCCTTTGACCGTTCGGTCTGACCTAATTTGACCTAAAAGGAACAACTGCCGTCATGCGTAGACCGATCGGTCTACACTCTAGACCGTTCGGTCCATGCGACGGACAGACTTCGGATCTCGGTTTCGGGTCCCGTAAACTAGGGTTTTCATCCCCGTTTCGACGCACCATCAAGCCTCCTAAGAACCTGTTGTGCGGAAGCGTACCGGGTCTCAAATGCGAGACGATGGAATCGAACGAGAGAAAATTAAAGACACCAGAATTTAACGTGGTTCGGCAGAATGCCTACGTCCACGGCGAGGAAGAAAAACAAATTCCACTATATCAGTGAACAAATGTGGAATAAAAAAAACACACTCAACCTCACTTCCCAAATCCCAAAGAAACACCGTTTCTCTCGTAACACTCAGAAGAAAAATAATCAGAACCGTATCCAAGATTCTCACCGAACAAATATCCTGGATACCCAAAAGAGAAACCCCGAAAACTCTCAAAAGAGACCCTGAAAGGAATTTCTTGTTGAAGAAGAAATCTTCAACCCACACTCTTATTTTTCTTCTAAGTATTTCTCTTCGTTGGTGATGATCAAATGAGTCTGCAGAGGGTGGTATTTATAGCAAAAACTCATGGCTGCATTATGGTCGAAGAATGAGCCACGTTATGCCTCTCGTTGTGTGGCTCTAACATATTCAATAATGCATGACCCCTCCACTCCTTTATGCCTCCCTCATTTGCTGTTGTTGGATCCACATCATCAACAATCTCCACCTTGGATTCAACAACACCATCTGTAAAAAGAAATCAAACGAGAAATGGTCTCCAACTGTGCCTCATGGCACTCAAATGCCCGAAGGCGTTCAAATGCTCATGATGTTGACCAAGTTCAAACAATGATTGAACTTGATCGATGTGATCACCTTGGTCAGCATATCTGCGGGATTATCAATAGTTTTCACCTTCTTGAGATGTATAGTACCTTCTTCGATAATCTCCCGCACAAAGTGAAAGCGGACATCTATGTGCTTCGTCCGTGCATGGTAGACTTGATTCTTTGCCAAATGGATAGCACTCTGACTATCGCAGTATACAGAAATGTTCTTCTGTTCAACTCCAAGCTCACCGAGTAAACCACGCAACCAAATAGCTTCCTTCACAGCCTCTCCAACTGCCATATACTCCGCCTCTGTTGTAGACAAAGCCACGTAGACTGTAAGGTAGACTTCCAACTCACTGGAGCTTTCGCCAGTGTAAACACATATCCAGTCGTTGACCGCCGCTTATCCAAATCACAAGCGTAGTCAGAATCCACATATCCAACCACACAGTGACCAAGTGGTCCATCTCGCTGAAACACCAATCCAAAGTCCAAGGTCTTCAGAATATACCTCAGAATCCATTTCACTGCCTGCCAATGTCCTCTTCCAGGATTATGCATATACCTGCTCACCACTCCAACGGCATGTGAAATGTCTGGTCTGGTACACACCATCGCATACATCAAGCTACCAACCGCATTTGCATATGGAACCTTCGTCATGTACTCATGTTCCTCATCTGTGGTAGGAGATAACACCGAACTGAGCTTAAAATGAGGGGCAAGTGGTGTACTTACAGGTTTTGACTTTTCATCTAAGCCAAAACGTTGAAGTACTTTCTTCAAATATTGCCTTTGTGACAAACAAAGCTTGCCCATCTTTCTGTCTCTGCTTATCTCCATCCCAAGAATCTTCTTTGCTTCTCCAAGATCCTTCATCTCAAACTCTTGATTCAATTGAGCCTTCAACTTTTCGATCTTCGACTGGCTCTTTGATGCGATCAACATATCATCCACATATAAGAGTAAGTAGATGAAAGATCCATCTGGTAACTTGTAGAAGTAGACACAATGATCATACTTGCTCCTTGTGTACCCTTGTCCGATCATGAACTTGTCAAATCGTTTGTACCACTGTCTGGGAGATTGCTTCAGTCCGTACAACGACTTGTTTAATTTGCAAACCCAATCTTCTTTACCAGCAACGGTAAAACCTTCTGGCTGAGTCATATAGATTTCCTCCTCCAAATCTCCATGTAAGAACGCCGTCTTCACATCGAGTTGAGCTAGCTCCAATTCAAACTGAGCTACCAAGGCCAACAAAATCCGAATGGAGGTATGTTTCACAACTGGAGAAAATACCTCATTGTAGTCGATACCCTCCTTCTGAGCATAGCCTTTTGCTACCAATCTTGCCTTGTAGCGGACATCAGTCTTGTTAGGAAATCCTTCTTTCTTCGCAAATACCCATTTGCACCCAATCGCCTTCTTTCCACTTGGTAACTTCGCCAGCTTCCAGGTATAGTTCTTCAGGAGAGATTCCATCTCTTCCTCCATAGCCTTCTTCCACTTCTCACTTTCAGAACTCTTGACTACCTCCTTATAAGTGATAGGAATATCAGCATCAACCATCGGAAGTGCAAAAGCCACCGCAGCATATCGAGCAGGCATTTTCAACGTTCTTGTTGGCTTACGAAGTGCAATGGGAAGTTCCTTCTGAGGTTCTTGGGTGGAAACCTCATCTTCATCCTCAGATTCATCAACGTCCTCCTCTCCCATAGGAGGTTCTTCGTTCACTGGAACAAACTTCGCAGTTTCAAACTCCACCTCCTGTGGACTACTCTCCACCTGCTGCTGAGCACCACCAACTTGCTTCTTCAACATGGTTTGCTCATCAAATGTGACATCCCTGCTAACAATGATCTTCTTTGATTCAAGACACCAAAGACGATATCCTTTCACCCCTGGTGTAATCCCCA
>NW_010968701.1:3819-7740 GCF_000463585.1 Tarenaya hassleriana | reverse complement strand
CATGGTTAGCTCATCAAATGTGACATCCCTACTAACAATGATCTTCTTTGATTCAAGACACCAAAGACGATATCCTTTCACCCCTGGTGTAATTCCCATGAACAGCGACTTCTTAGCTCTGGGATCCAACTTTGATTCCTTCACATGATAGTAAACAACCGAACCGAATATGTGCAGAGAATCATAATCATGAGCAGTTTTTCCACACCAAACTTCCATGAGTGTCTTGTCTTCAATTGCAGCAGATGGTAACCGGTTGATGAGATGGCTCGCATACGTCACAGCCTCAGCCCAGAACCGTTTATCTAATCCAGCATTAGACAACATACACCGAATCTTCTCCAGTAAAGTTCGGTTCATGCGTTCTGCCACCCCATTCTGTTGCGGATTATTTCGAACGGTGAAGTGTCTGACAATGCCATCATCTTGACAGATTTTGGCTAGTGGATCACTCATGTACTCTCTTCCATTGTCTGTTCGGAGACGCTTGATCTTCCTCCCAGTCTGGTTCTCCACCATATTTTTCCATTTAAGGAAATAATTCAACACTTCATCCTTGGTCTTCATCACGTACACCCATACTCTTCTTGAAAAGTCGTCAACAAAAGTGACAAAATACCGGCCACCACCTAATGAGGTCTCCCTTGTAGGCCCCCATACGTCTGAATGGACATAATCCAGAATACCTTCGGTGTTGTGGATAGCCGTCCCAAACTTCACTTTTGATTGCTTTCCAAGAACACAATGCTCACAAAACTCCAACTTGCATAGCCTGGCTCCTTTCAGCACACCTTGTTTGACGAGGTTTTGCAAAGCCTTCTCTCCAGGATGTCCCAGGCGCATGTGCCACAGCCTGGTGACCTCAGAATCCTTATCTTCTCCAGTCGTAACAGCAACTGTTCCAATAACCGTACTACCTTTGAAATAGTACAAGTTATTCTTCCTTACTCCTTTCAGGACCACCAATGCGCCAGAAACAACTTTAAGAATTCCATCTCGAATAGTAACAGTATAACCTTTAGATTCCAAGGTTCCCAATGAGATGAGATTCTTCTTCAAATTTGGTACGTACCGAACCTCTGACAGAATCCTTGTAGTTCCATCATGGCACCTCAGTCGGATTGAACCTATCCCGGTTGCTTGTAGAGCGTCATTGTTGCCCATGTAAACAACTCCTCCATCTAGTTCTTCAAAGTTGAAGAACCACTCCTTGTTGAAACACATATGATAGGTGCAACCTGAGTCCATAATCCACTCGTCAGAGTGAGATTTTGACGATGTGTCGATCAATACGAACTCTGACTCGTCATCTTCATGTTTGGCGACAAAGGCGTCTGAAGTCGACTTTGAAACGACCTTCCCATTTTCTTTCTTTTTCAGCTTTGGACAATCCTTTTTCCAGTGCCCAGTTTCATGACAAAAGGCACATTCATCCTTCGCAAGTCTGCCTTTTGAGCGAGATCTACCCTTCTTCTTCTTTCCAGGCTTATGAGTCTGTTCACGACCTCGAGCAGCATAGGCCTCCCCTGCTGAAGTTGAACTGTTTTCCTTCTGATCCTTTTTCCGGATCTCCCGATTGTACAAAGCTGCACATACTTCATCGAAACGGATTTGCTCCTTTCCATGAAGTATCATAGTGATAAGGTTCTCGTATTCTTCGGGTAGAGAGTTCAAGAGGAGAAGAGCCTTATCCTCATCCTTGACCATTTCATCAAGGTTTTCCAACTCCGTTACCAGCTTGTTGAATTCTGATATGTGGTTGTACATCGTAGTGCCCGATTGGTACTGCAGGCGGAACAACTTCTTCTTCAAGTACAACCGGTTCTGGCAACTCTTCGTCACGAACTGCTTCTCCAACTCTCTCCAAAGTTTGCTTGCAGATGTCTCCTTCATATAAGGGAGTTTTAGCTCCCTTGTTAAACACAAACGGATTACTACGCAAGCATTGCGGTTCATCCATACCCACTCGGTATCCTCCAGGTGTGTCGGCTTCTGCGAATCAAGAGCAACGAGAAGCTCTTGCTGATAAAGCGCATCCATCATCTCGCCTTGCCACAAGCTGAAATTATTGGTCCCGTTGAACTTCTCCACCTCGATTTTCGCATTCGTCACCACCGTCCTTCCCGATGACGCCGAGGATCGGACGGTCGACGACAATGATGAGCCAACTGGTGGAATTGCAACTACCGCCGGTGTTTCGGTGGTCTCCTGGGCCATAACTCCAAATCACAATTTTTTTTATTTTTCAAATCGACCCGTGCCTTGGTAAAAGGTACCGCGGCTCTGATACCAATTGTTGTGCGGAAGCGTACCGGGTCTCAAATGCGAGACGATGGAATCGAACGAGAGAAAATTAAAGACACCAGAATTTAACGTGGTTCGGCAGAATGCCTACGTCCACGGCGAGGAAGAAAAACAAATTCCACTATATCAGTGAACAAATGTGGAATAAAAAAAACACACTCAACCTCACTTCCCAAATCCCAAAGAAACACCGTTTCTCTCGTAACACTCAGAAGAAAAATAATCAGAACCGTATCCAAGATTCTCACCGAACAAATATCCTGGATACCCAAAAGAGAAACCCCGAAAACTCTCAAAAGAGACCCTGAAAGGAATTTCTTGTTGAAGAAGAAATCTTCAACCCACACTCTTATTTTTCTTCTAAGTATTTCTCTTCGTTGGTGATGATCAAATGAGTCTGCAGAGGGTGGTATTTATAGCAAAAACTCATGGCTGCATTATGGTCGAAGAATGAGCCACGTTATGCCTCTCGATGTGTGGCTCTAACATATTCAATAATGCATGACCCCTCCACTCCTTTATGCCTCCCTCATTTGCTGTTGTTGGATCCACATCATCAACAGAACCATAGCTCATCCATGCTTTATTCAATAATCAAGATCATCAAACAAACATAGATCTCATGTTTACATGCATTCTAACCATTAAAACCATGAAAACATGCATAGATCTATAGTCTACATGCATTCTAACAATTAAAGACATGCAAACCTGCAAAGATCTATTGGTCACATGCATCTTAACAATTAAAATCATGCAAACAAGCAACAGGCACGGCGATATACAGAGAACCAGGCTCTGATACCACTGTTGGGGTTCCCTTCGGGTTCCTAGCATGCGATCTCATCGATCTAGGGTTTGGATTCTAGGTTTCACGCAGCGGAAGGAAAGATCTAAACCTAGCCAAACGTCACACAAAAACCAATTGTGCAATAACCCGAACAATCGTGTATATCGTCGTGGGATTCGAATACTTACCTCGTTCTTTCAAGATCTGGAAGTATCAATCGATCCAGGGCCTGTTTTAATCACCAAGAGTTGAAAGCACAACTCCTCTACACGTATCCACACCGGCGGGATGAATTCCAACGCTTTGGAACGTATCTGCTAGGATTCGTGAAGAGAAAAACCGATGTCCTTGACTTGGAATCGATATTCCAATCACTAGAACTCAAAATCAAGCTTCTCTAAGCTCTCATCAGAATCTAGGACGTCTGAGGTTCTTATTTTAGGGCTTTAATTAGAATTGCCCAAAACCCTTAAAACGCGAAAACCGAAAACTGCCCGTAAGTCGGACCGTCCGTTCCAGACCTGGAACGGACGTTCTGATTCTACGCAGAACGGACGGTCTGGCATTTGCGGAACGGTTCGTCCGTTCCTCAGCGGAACGAACGTTGCGGAACGGCTGGACCGTCCGGTCCAGACCTGGATTGGATCACACGTGAAGAGAACAACGCGAGAAAAGAGCGACAGAGCGATCTGGAAGAGTTCCAGATGGCCAGACCGTCCGATCCAGGTCTGGACCGGACGGTCCAGCCGTTCCGCAACGTTCGTTCCGCTGAGGAACGGACGAACCGTTCCGCAAATGCCAGACCGTCCGTTCTGCGTAGAATAGGA
>NW_010968701.1:3071-3471 GCF_000463585.1 Tarenaya hassleriana | reverse complement strand
TCCCTGGTCAGTTATTATTGTGGGAACAATGATGAATTAAGACCAGCATTATGTGTGATAGATGATTATGATCATATGCATTAGATGCAAGTCACAATCATGGGTTCTCGTTTGGAACGAGTTACTGGATGACCCGCATGAGATTGTCACATGGACATGAGTCATGACTTGAATCTCATACAGCGGTTCGTTCTTGGATCCTCAGACCTGAGATGTCTAGAGTATCTGATATGAGGAGTGACGTGTCTTGACTGCGTCAAACGTCGTCTTTAACCGGATGATCATAACGGCGTTGCTCAGATACGTTCACGAATCATATGCAGATAGTAGACATGCAATACAGGACTTGTCACCTCCTACGCAGGAGAGATGTCGCTGGGCCCCTCGTAGAAATCGGACT
>NW_010968701.1:0-1490 GCF_000463585.1 Tarenaya hassleriana | reverse complement strand
TCACATCCCCAAATCTTCATGAATGCTAACCTGGGACGCTTCCCAGTCCATATCTCATATGGAGTCTTCTGAACCGACTTTGTTGGACAGTTGTTCAGTATAAGCGCTGCTGTTTCCAAAGCATATCCCCAGAAGGATTTAGGAAGATCGACCTGACTCATCATAGACCGTACCATATCTAATAGGGTCCGGTTCCTCCTCTCAGACACGCCATTCCACTGTGGCGTTCCAGGTGGAGTCAGTTGTGAGACAATCCCACAATCTGCCAGATAGTCAGTGAACTCTTGGCTCAGACCATCTGGAACTCTTCCAGATTGCTCCGTCGTTCCTTTCTCGCGTTGTTCTCTTCACGTGTGATCTATCCCTAATGGTGTGTGACCCTGTAGGCCCATTCGAAGTGGCAGTGGCTTCGGAAACCTTTCCCGCACCACAAGTCATGGTTAGCCTCTAGCAAGACGCCATGACCACCCACCTAGAATAGAGTTAGAGGTGATCTAACAAAGCCAGCAATAGTTCGAGTTCTGATCCTTTGTCTCACGATGTCGTATGTTGAACAAGGGCATGGTTCGAGCCACCCTTCAAGTTCAACCGCTTTCTCGAATTAAGACCAGCATTATGTGTGATAGATGATTATGATCATATGCATTAGATGCAAGTCACAATCATGGGTTCTCGTTTGGAACGAGTTCCTGGATGACCCGCATGAGATTGTCATATGGACATGAGTCATGACTTGAATCTCATACAGCGGTTCGTTCTTGGATCCTCAGACCTGAGATGTCTAGAGTATCTGATATGAGGAGTGACGTGTCTTGACTGCGTCAAACGTCGTCTTTAACCGGATGATCATAACGGCGTTGCTCAGATACGTTCACGAATCATATGCAGATAGTAGACATGCAATACGGGACTTGTCACCTCCTACGCAGGAGAGATGTCGCTGGGCCCCTCGTAGAAATCGGACTGTGAAAATGCGTGGCCACACTATAGATGAATGTACATCTATTTTATCAGTCGGTTTGCCTAGACAGTAAGCGGTTGAACTTGAAGGGTGGCTCATACCATGCCCTTGTTCAACATACGACATCGTGAGACAAAGGATCAGAACGCGAACTATTGCTAGCTTTGTTAGATCACCTCTAACTCTATTCTAGGTGGGTGGTCATGGCGTCTTGCTAGAGACTAACCATGACTTGTGGTTCGGGAAAGGTTTCCGAAGCCACTGCCACATCGAATGGGCCTACAGGGTCACACACCATTAGGGATGGATCACACGTGAAGAGAACAACGCGAGAAAAGGACCCCGCCAATAATCCTCCGCCTCGATGAAACCTGGTAGCAAACTATAATAATATATTTAATTAGTTAACCATTATCATTATATGTAATATAACTGCAAATTTAAAAATTAAAAAATATAAATAAATGTAAAAAATGTAAAAAAAATTATACCATGTTTCTGTGTCTCTCTGCGAATCCCTCTGAGTTTT
>NW_010968700.1:0-431 GCF_000463585.1 Tarenaya hassleriana | reverse complement strand
AGAAGAGATCCACCGGCCTTGACCCACATGTCTCGGCCCTCACTTTGGCTCGTGCTTCGGAAGGATGTAAGTACTCTAACTCTCTTTTCCCGACTCTAACCTTGATAGGTCTCGGAGTCCCCTCACCCGACGGTCGCCCGAGGTGGTCTTCGGCCCAAGACAAGCCCGATGTCCCCAACCACGCGGGACGGCTCCATGCTCTTGGCAAGGCAGACCTCGGAGGCCTTGGGTTGCGGGATGGCCAGACGATCATGGTTCGTAGACGAAGGGAAAGGGACGCGATACTTAGCCAACCAACGCGTGACCAAAGCCATCACCGATGCAAGTGCTTTCCCGCGACGAGGACGCCGCGAATTTAAGTGGGGGAGTTTGTCACGCGCCTAAAAACGGGGTAATTTTCTGCGTCATTTTTGCTCGTCCCTTGGTGTATT
>NW_010968699.1:0-431 GCF_000463585.1 Tarenaya hassleriana | reverse complement strand
TGAAATTGGAGACATCACATTCCCATCTACTGTATATTCTATTTATGACCCTAATATAGGTCCACTCGCATTGTTAATACATATATATATATATATGCATGCATTTATGAACAGTAGACTTTGTGTTATATCGGATGCGTGTATACATATATGATATATACAAATACGCGTGTATGTTTTTTTAGATTTTTTATTTTTAGTTTAAAATAGCTTTATATATATATATATATATATGATTATTAGAATATTTTGGGTTTACTTTTGATTAATAAATCAACTAGCCAAACATATCAATTTCTTAGTGTTAGGCTGTTAGCAATCTGTTAAATATTAATAAACATAACTTTTCGTCGTTTTTCATCAGAGTTTTCCGCGATTATCAAAACAGTTGCAATTACTTAGAACAATAATTACTTTAATTAGTGAAATTC
>NW_010968698.1:0-431 GCF_000463585.1 Tarenaya hassleriana | reverse complement strand
GTCAATACTTGACTCGGACCGAGTCAGAACTCTGTGACACGATCTGAACTCCGTTTCTGCGTTCGACGACCTGCACATCAAGTTCTATATCCCTGTACCCAAGGGAAAAAACCTTGTAGGCTCCCAAATATAAAAAGAAAAGTCTAAAACCTAAATAACATCTCAAAAATAACACAAAAACCCCGGGTTGCCTCCCGAGAAGCGCTTCTTTATGATCATTAGCTAGACCGTGCGTGAACTCAGGCTGATGGTGGTATTGTGAGAGAAAGAACGCCTCTCTCACCTGCAGGGTCGGCCGGGTTATACAGCTTCAGACGCTGTGAATTTACCTTGAACGTACCACCCTTGCCGTTATACAGCTCAATTGCGCCGTGGTCGTAAACTCGATGGATCTTGAATGGACCGAACCACTTAGACTTCAGCTTACCTGG
>NW_010968697.1:0-431 GCF_000463585.1 Tarenaya hassleriana | reverse complement strand
CACAATCCAAAGCATAACATGTTTACACCAAAACCCCAATATGATGAGTCTTTCCTTCCACCATCTTCTCCAACCATGTCCGTGTACACAGACAAGCAGGTGCTCTTGCTCTGCTTCCGTAGCAATGAAAACCCTACATGAGCCGAGGTTCCATGTCTAACATACGACCAACCAGATTCAGTGATTGCCTCATACACTTACAAAACCTAATTTCTCTCCTAGTTTTCAATTATTACACAGACCATTAAAGCATAAGGGTATATCCTAAAAGATTAGGACACTGACCGTGGCATTGATCTCGAGCAAAACCTTAGATGAAGCAGAACAAATATTCAATTATATGGTTACATGACACTAAATCCCCTCGTGGCCATAAAATTGAACATTTGGTCCGCCTCATCTATCAATGATCTTGTGTGCAAAACCCATCT
>NW_010968696.1:0-431 GCF_000463585.1 Tarenaya hassleriana | reverse complement strand
TATATATATATATATATATAAGTATTTACCTGCATTTTTTGTGCCTTTATATTTACATGTTCTGATAAATTTGTTTGTTAATTTGTATTATAGTGTGAACAGATTTAAGTCGATTTAGTTTGATTTGGTATGGATTTATTTGTTCTGAGTCATATAAACTTATTATGTTTTCCATTGTTTATGAGAAGGAATTAGAATAAAATTGGAGAAAATTTTATCTTTGTGTTGCACATTGATTTACTATATATATATTGTAAATTCATATTATGGCTGTTATAATTATTGGTAATATTATTGTTTTTTTTTCGTTATTTTGATTTTTTGTGGTGTAGGAAACTGATGTAGAGGAGGAGCTCAAGGAAGCTTTCAAAGTGTTCGACAAAGACCAAAACGGATACATCTCTGCTAGTGAGGTATTTCTCTCTCTTTTT
>NW_010968695.1:0-431 GCF_000463585.1 Tarenaya hassleriana | reverse complement strand
TGAAAGAATTTAAGATTGGGTGGTTGATATGTATCGAGGAAGATTAAAAGCAGGAGAGTAAAAGGTTCATTGGAGATTATTTCTCCTTGTTCTGTATTTTGCAGACTAAAATCTTCAGCTCTATATGAAGAGCTACAGACGATACAATCATGGAAATTAAAATAGAAAGTGTATCTCACAATAATGTAATATATAATAAAATGGAAAGTTCAGATATCTTGTTGCCAATTTCTTCCCCTTTGATTCTTCAATCACTCAACGGTATGTGCAGCCCAACATCAGCCCATGGGCTGAACCATTCTGATCCATAGTCCAGTCCACCTTCGTCCAAGTGATCGTTGCTGCTGAATTGAGCTTGTTCGACACATGGGTGAGTGATGTGAGATTGCGTCCGAGTTTGAGCATGTCGATAATGTTCAATTGGCTCAACA
>NW_010968694.1:0-431 GCF_000463585.1 Tarenaya hassleriana | reverse complement strand
TTGCTCGCCACGTTAGTACAACTCCCACTATCAATGATCAAGCTACAAACCTTGTCCTTAATGACTCAATCGAAAGTTTGGACTACGACTCAAACGAAAGTTTGAACTCCGACTCAAATGAAAATTTTGACTGCGACTTCGACTCAAAATCGAATCAACTTCCAATTTTTTTTTCACTCTTTTTTTTTGTTTTGTTTTCTCTTGTCTTTTTTTTCATATTTTTTTTTTCAGATTTTTGTTTCTTCGATTTTTTTTTCTTTTCTTTTTGTTGAAAATCAATAAAATGATAAAACAAGATAAGATAAGATAGAATGTAAAATAGATAAAAAAAAAGATAAAGGATAATCCTAATAGGAAAATCTAGGCTCTCATACCAAATGATATGATCCCAAGATCGATAGATTTTCCGATAGGCGGTGGATGGGTTCCCT
>NW_010968693.1:0-432 GCF_000463585.1 Tarenaya hassleriana | reverse complement strand
AAGGACTTTGAAAAGAGAGTCAAAGAGTGCTTGAAATTGTCGGGAGGGAAGCGGATGGGGGCCGGCGATGCGCCCCGGTCGGATGTGGAACGGTGTAAGCCGGTCTGCCGATCGACTCGGGGTGTGGACTGACACGGATTACGGTGGCGGCCTCAGCCCGGGCCTTTGATACGCCGTTGGAGACGTCGTCACCGTGATTGTGGGTTGCAGCACGCGCCGTCTCGGCGTGCTTCGGCATCTGCGTGCTCCTGGTGTCGGCCTGTGGGCTCCCCATTCGGCCCGTCTTGAAACACGGACCAAGGAGTCTGACATGTGTGCGAGTTAACGGGCAAGTAAACCCGTAAGGCGCAAGGAAGCTGATTGGTGGGATCCCGCGCGGGTGCACCGCCGACCGACCTTGATCTTCTGAGAAGGGTTCGAGTGTGAGCATGC
>NW_010968692.1:0-432 GCF_000463585.1 Tarenaya hassleriana | reverse complement strand
CTTGTTCGGTCTGAAGGAATCAAAATTCCTACTTATTACTTATTATCGCTCAGACAGCTATTTTATTAATGATCAAGTAGCGTTTCGCGAATAATAATATAGAATATGTAATTCACCACACTAAGTCCAGAATAAGCATTCTAAGCCCAATCACGAGGGGGAAAAGGACACCCATTAATGGAGGAAATAGCCCTATATTCTATTCTCTTACGAGATTTGGAGGACAAAGAATAGCACGCTTCTCTTGCCTCTAGGAAGAATAGAAGGAACCTATTCTCTTACACAATCAGCTGTGCACAAAGATGTTCCTACTTATATTGAGAGTGACCCCGGAGAGAGACCCTCTTCATCTATTTCTCGGGAGATACCACAGCACACTTAAGCGAGACCTTACCTCTTATTGACTTGAACAAACTAACTCCCGTCTTCCCT
>NW_010968691.1:29005-29530 GCF_000463585.1 Tarenaya hassleriana | reverse complement strand
TCAATACAAAGTCAAAATGTCATATCACGGATCATCCTAGAGCATTACAACCAACAGTATAAGGCACGACTTGTGGCGAAAGGATTCCGTCAAATTCACGGTATTGACTATGATGAGACCTTTTTGCCCGTAGTTATGCTGAAGTCCATCAGGATCCTACTTGCCATAGCCACATGATATCGCAAATCTAGGTGAATAAATTTCGATCAAGTGATAAATTCCTAGACTCAACAAATACCGCAAGTATACGGATCGTATGTAGTCGCTAGGGTCGAACACAGGGACAAAAGTAGACAAAGAATTCAAATCCAAGTCAAAGTCAAGATCCAAGAAAAATAATAGGAGTGTGGTAAACAAAGGAAATAACGAAAAACGGTTGTAAACAATCAATGATGAGTATTGCAGGTTTCGGGATTGCTTTACATGCAAGGATCTTTCAAAGGATGCAAACTTAATGGTTTATCTATCCAGTCCAGGGAATTCAAGCTCTAAGGTAGATATTAACTCTTCCAAGTCTAATCTCAC
>NW_010968691.1:17819-19575 GCF_000463585.1 Tarenaya hassleriana | reverse complement strand
TGATGAGACCTTTTTGCCCGTAGTTATGCTGAAGTCCATCAGGATCCTACTTGCCATAGCCACATGATATCGCAAATCTAGGTGAATAAATTTCGATCAAGTGATAAATTCCTAGACTCAACAAATACCGCAAGTATACGGATCATATGTAGTCGCTAGGGTCGAACACAGGGACAAAAGTAGACAAAGAATTCAAATCCAAGTCAAAGTCAAGATCCAAGGAAAATAATAGGAGTGTGGTAAACAAAGCAAATAACGAAAAACGGTTGTAAACAATCAATGATGAGTATTGCAGGTTTCGGGATTGCTTTACATGCAAGGATCTTTCAAAGGATGCAAACTTAATGGTTTATCTATCCAGTCCAGGGAATTCAAGCTCTAAGGTAGATATTAACTCTTCCAAGTCTAATCTCACTATCCAGGTTTAATCCTACCAATCTCCCGATTCAATAGTCTAAAACTCTGGATGCATGAACGAACGGTATCATGATTCCTAGGCAAATACCCATCTCCCGATGTGATACCTGTTCTATTTATTGAATTAGTTCCAGGTTAGAATCCCATATGTCTATGTGAATTAAAACCTTAAGATCATTCAATCAAGCGGCCAACAAGATCAAACGCATTAAGAACAATTCAATAAACTGAATAGAATAAATAAATCCATAAAGTCTGGAATTAAAAACCAAAGATTCCTACATAGCAAATCCCTAACCTACATCTATGGGATTACTCGCTAAACATCGAGGTGACAGGGTTCATATCTATACATCAAAACATCGTAAAATAGAATAAGGCAGAAACTATTAGTCGATTTCTCAGCTTCATGATCTCCTTCTTCTACTCCGATCTCTTGCTTCCTGATAATCTCCCCCTTGTGTAAGCTCTCCGTTCTCCTCTTGTCTGTGAAAGTCTGAATGGATTCGTCCTTGGGGGCTAACACTACTTAATCCTTCTTTTTTTGGGCCAAAATTCGGAATATTTCCAAAATCTGGTAAGTGACCCGATCGTGTGACTGAAAGTGACACGATCGTGTCACTTAGTAGTTTTGACGGGCTTCACAAATTCGCTCATAACTTTCTGCTCCGACATCGGATTTGGGTGATCTTGGCGTCTATGCGTAGATATCGAAGAGAGCTTTCCAATGATGTAGAGAATGCATGATTTGACATGTAGAGTGAAAGTTATTGGACTTGCAAGATCTGACGTTTCTAAGCTTCACGTTTTCTCCGAAACAACTCCAAATGTTCCCGGTTTGTCCGTGATGTTCCGTAATCCATGTTTTCCACTCATTTTGCTCTCTTTATGTGTGAAAACCTGTTTAAACACCAAAGAACACAACCATGCAATATTGAAGCCAAATGTGCTCTAGAATGTCTACAAATATGTAAAACCAATGAAATACGCTAGACATCCTATATCAAAACATCACCCAAAGTAAGTGTTATCAAACTCCCCCAGACTTAAACCTTTGCTCGTCCTCGAGCAAATACTCCGTGAAAAATTTGTCTGAAAGGAGGGCGAGACAATGACATAACTCAAAATGATAATCGAGAGCGAAACCTCTATCCGACCTAGATCCCCGTGAACAATGATCAAGTCTATCTAGTATGATCTCCCTCTCTAAAGGATAATCTTTCCTACCCATGGGATCTATACCGCTACCTAGAACCAATCTAAGAACTTCAATCATCTACCAAGCATGTTTCTTGAACCTATTACACCATTCTACCTAATCGTATCTAGTCTACGCTTT
>NW_010968691.1:14237-16882 GCF_000463585.1 Tarenaya hassleriana | reverse complement strand
AAGAGGCGAAGATTATCGATCTTTCGCCAACCTGGATCATGAAGTATATGAGCATAATGGTCTGATAGGGTAGTCACCTGTTTAACTGAGTGAGAGGGGTCGTGAATGCCCATGTGAGGTGAAAACGAGTCATGTGGCTGATTAAGGTCCTATCACGATCGTGTGGAAATGGGAGACCCGGTCGGGTGAGTCATCTGTAACTTTGAGCTTCGGATCAGCGTTGGAACACGATCATGTTGTGCAGTAGACACGATCGGGTCAACTTCATGTGTCTTTCGTTTCTGGATCAAGGATGAGACACGATCTGTGGTGGGGATGACACGATTGGGTCAAATGCGTGTATCTTTCGGTTCTGGGTAAGGGATGAGACACGATCTTGTGACGGAGATGACACGATCGTGTCATCTGTTTGTGCAGGATCAACAAAGTTATTTCCGTGCACCAGAGTCTTCTCTGCCGAGGGTCCTGGAATGTCGATGAAACATGCAGATCTCATTGATGAAGGTTGCTTGAGGCTTTTGTCCAAGGTGTATTCCACCGTCTCATCTCTGATCTTCATGGTCAGCTTACCTGCTCTAACATGGATAACAACATCTGCAGTGTTAAGGAATGGACGACCAAGAATAATAGGTACCTTAGAGTCTTCGTCCATGTCGAGAACCACGAAGTCAACCGGGATATAGAAGTTCCCAACTTTCAGTGGCACATCCTCAAGTATCCCAGCAGGGTATTTAATGGAGCAATCGGCAAGTTGAAGAGTCATTCTAGTGGGTTTTAGCTCACCCACATTCAGCTTCTTGAAGATCGATAATGGAAGAAGACTGAGCCGGCTCCTAGATCACAGAGTGCACGATCGATGGAAACATTATCCAATTTACAAGGGATTGAGAAACTACCTGGATCGGACCGATTAAGCGGAAGCTCGTGTTGGATCAAAGCGCTACATTTGGCAGTAAGCGCTACGGTTTCTTTCTCAACGACCCTCTTTTTGGTCAGGATGTTCTTCAAATACTTCGTGTACGAGAGAATCTGCAAAATAGAATCAGTGAATGGCATGGTTACCTCGAGTTTCTTCAGCATCTCAACGAACTTCGCAAATTGGCTATCTTCGTTGTGTTGGGTTTCCTGGGATCTCTAGAGCGAATCCTATTCCTAAAAAATCGATTCTAGGGTTTGCGCAACGGATGTAAATCAAAAATTTATGAAACCCTAGAACCATGCTTCTTATGAATAAAGTAAGAACGTTTACCTCAATCGATCGGAGGCTTGTATCAATTGAAGAACTTGTTCGATCACGAAAGGGAGGAAGAATACCTCGCCCTCTACATGTATCCACACCTCGGGATGGATTCCAACGATTGGAACTTGTCTGCTAGGACCCGAATCTGCTATTCGGTATATCGCTTCGAGAAAATGAGACTTGGAACTCTTAGAACACTTTGGATCTCCCCAAAAGCTCTCCAAGTTCTGTACCAGACGGCTACTCAAGTCCTTTTATTAATTAGGGTTTCAATCTCCTTCTTATAAGGTGATTTAACCCTAATTCGGTCTAATTTTTGAAAACCCAAAAGCCAGAACCAACGGTCCAGAAATACACGTGGACCGTCCGTTCCAGCAAGCCAGAACGAACGGTCTGCACACGTGGACTGTCCGTTCCAGAAAAGCCAGAACGGACGGTCTGCTGTCTATGCGGACCGTCCGTTCCAACACTTAGAACGGACGGTCTATGTCTAAACGTGGACCGTCGGATATGGACCTGGCGGACCGTCGGGTCTAGCCCTTTCGGTCCGTCCGTTCCAGCCCTTTTCGTCTTGGTTTTTTGTCGTTTTCTCATGTGTTTCATCATTTCCTGCATGTGTGACCCTGTAGGCTCATTCGATATAGCAGTATAACCAGAAATCTCTATTCCGGATATACAAGTCATAGGCGGTCTCTAGCAATACACTATGACTACCTATCTCGAATAGAGTTTGTTCGTGATCTTATGAATGCCAACGATGATTCCGGTTGATGATCCTTTTGTATCGCGATATCATATGTCGAACATAAGGCATGGACAAGACACCTTATCTGATTCGACTGCTTTCTCGTTCACTGAGTTCGACTGTCTGAAATACACGACGTTCGTTTATAGTGCGGCCACACATTTCTACAGTATAGCTCACACGAGGGGTCCAGCGATATCACTCTCTTTTACGAGAGGTACAAATCCCGTCTTGACTATCTACAATCCAGCACATAATTCGTTTCGTACCTGATACACGCCTTTATAGTCCTCCTGTTACGCAGGACGTTTGACGTATTCAAAGTACGCAACTCCTCATGTTGGATTCCGTAGATATCTCAGGTCTTAGGATCCAATCATGGAACCGCCATATGAGATTCAAGTCATGACGCTAGTCCATGTGACAATCTCATGCGGATCATTCCAGTATTCTGTTCTCCAACGAATACCTATGATTGTGATCGTATCCAATACCTATGATCATCTATATGAACATCAATCACACACCATACTAGTCTTAGTATATCATTATTCCCACAATGATACATGACTAGGGAGTTTTGTATTGTTCATAACAATACATGGATTTCATAACATATTCAAGTATGCACAATATGTAATGAATAAAACACTCATCCAT
>NW_010968691.1:11313-13799 GCF_000463585.1 Tarenaya hassleriana | reverse complement strand
TGATAAGGTGAAATCGTCTGAGTATGTGTTTGGATCGTTGATGGGATCTAGGTTCTTTCGCTTGTGCGATCACTCCATTGTTGTCACAATACAGAGCAATGGGGCTATCAGCACTCGGAATGACACCCAAATCACCAACAAACTTTCTGATCCAAACAGCTTCCTTTGTTGCGTCCGACGCTGCAATGTACTCAGCTTCTATAGTAAAATCTGCAACGGTCGCTTGTTTGGAACTCTTCCAGCTAACATCACCTCCGTTTAAACAGAAAACATAGCCAGACTGCTATCTGTAGTCATCCGGGTCTGACTGAAAACTAGCATCGGTGTAACTCTTTACAGCGAGCTCGTCTTCCGACCCAACGTATACCAAGAACACATCCTTAGTCCTTCTTAAGTACTTCAGGATGTTCTTGACGGCAATCCAGTGCGACTCACATGTATCTGACTGGTATCTACTCGTAATGCTTAGCGCGTAGGATACATCCGGTCGAGTACACAACATGGCATACATGACAGATCCAATTGTCGAAGCATATGGAATCCGATCCATGCGTTCTCGCTCATCAGGTGTCGTAGGACACTGACTCTTGCAGAGAACTATGCCACTTCTCATCGGCAAGGTTCCTTTCTTGGAATCTTGCATCTTGAACCGTTTCAAGACCTTATCGATGTAAGTACTCTAACTCAATCCTAGAAGCCGCCTCGATCTATCTCTATAGATCTTTATGCCTAAAATATAGGCCGCTTCTCCCAGGTCCTTCATAGAAAACTGCTTTCCTAGCCAAGACTTAACGTCTTGCAAGGTAGGAACGTCATTCCTTATAAGGAGAATGTCATCCACGTACAACACTAGAAATACTACTGTGCTCCCACTGACCTTCTTGTAAACACACGGTTCGTCTTCGTTCTGTGAGAAACCAAACCTTTTGATTGTCTCCTCGAAGCCTGCTTCAGTCCATAAATGGACCCCTGAAGCTTGTACACCATCCTCGGGTTCCTTGGATCGACAAAACCTTCGGGTTGTGTCATGTACACATCCTCGGTCAAGTTCCCGTTAAGGAACGCGGTCTTGACATCCATTTGCCATATCTCATAGTCGTAATATACGGCTATGGCAAGCAGGATCCTGATGGACTTCAGCATAACTACAGGCGAAAAGGTCTCATCATAGTCAATACCATGAATTTGAGGGAATCCCTTCACCACAAGTCGTGCCTTATACGTGTGCACGTTGCCATCCATGTTGGTCTTCTTCTTGAAGATCCACTTGCATCCGATGGGTTTTATCCCTTCAGATGCATCAACCAGAGTCCATACTTGGTTGTCTCACATGGATTGCATCTCGGACTTCATAGCCTCGCGCCATTTCTCGGAATCCGGACTCGCTATAGCCTCTGGATATGTGGTAGGCTCATCATGTTCCAATAACATGAGCTCCTCATTCCCAGTCACGAGAAATCTATAACTCACAGGCTCTTGGCGAATCCTGCCTGATCTCCGAGGTTCTCTCGTCGAAGTGTGAGTCACAACCGGCAGTGAATCAGGTTGAACGTCTTCAACTTGTTCACTCGGCTCAGCGTCTACTTGCTGCTCTCGAACTTCTTCAAGTTCGATCCTACTCCCACTGAGCTTTTTGGAGACGAACTCTCTCTCCATAAAAGTCGCATTCCTGGCAATGAACACTTTGTTCTCTGCAGGAATATAGAAGTAGTAACCCTTAGTTTCCTTAGGGTAGCCTACAAATAAATAGATACGTCCCAGATTTTATATATATATATATATATTTTTATATATATATATATATATATCCATATCTTATATGGCGTCTTTTCAGCCGACTTCGTTGGACTCCTGTTCAGTAGGTACACAACGGTCTCTAAAGAATCGCCCCAAAAGGACTTCGGAAGATCTGTCTGACTCATCATCGACCGAACCATGTCTAACAGTGTTCGGTTCCTCCGTTCAGACACGCCATTCCACTGTGACGTTCCAGAGGAGTTAATTGTGATACAACACCACAATCAACCAGATAGTCAGAGAACTCCCAATACTCACCACCACGATCGGATCGAAGGGTCTTGATCGTCTTGCCAAGCTGGTTCTGTACTTCGTTTCTGAAGGCCCTGAACATTTCAAGTGTTTCAGATTTATGTCTCATCAAATAGACATAACCGTATCGATTGAAATCATCAGTGAACGTAACGAAATACAGATAACCTCGTCTAGCTGGACAGCTCATTGGTCCGCATACATCACTATGTATCAGGTCCAATAGCTCTGTCGCTCTCTATCCTTTCCCCTTGAAAGGATGCTTCGTCATCTTACCCATTAAACAAGACCCGCAAGATTCAAGAGACTCAAAGTCTAATGAATCCAGAAGACCTTCAGAATGAAGCTTCTGAATGCGCTTCTCATTTATATGGCCTAGACGACAATGCCAGAGGAAGGTCCGGTTTAAGTCGTTCGGCTTAAACCGTTTAGTACTC
>NW_010968691.1:3850-11114 GCF_000463585.1 Tarenaya hassleriana | reverse complement strand
AAGGAAGATGCAAATCATAAACGCCAACACACAATGCAGCAACTCTTGCTCCATTTCCGACGCGTAGATCTGCTTCTCCCTTAGCTAACATCCTACTTCTTCTTAGTCCCTGCACATTTCCACAAATGTGTGAGGCACTTCCGGTATCCAATACCCACGAAGATGTAGTACAGATGTTAGCTTCTATAACATGAATACCTGAGGCAGAAGCTTCATCAAGCTTCTTGTCCTTCAATCCTCCAAGTAAAGGTGACAATTACGCTTTCAGTGTCCAGACACTCCGCAGTAATGACAGTCATCCTTATCGGGCTTAGGCTTATGCGCAGGGGCAACTTTTGCCTTCTTCGCTGCCTTTTTCTTGGCTTAACCCCGCCGCTTCTTGCTGGATTTTTCACCACAGCAAGCACAGTCTTGGGCACCATTATATCCTGTTCAGCCGATTTCAGCATCCCATGCAGTTCGGCTAAGCTCTTAGTCATCCCATGCATATGGTACTGCATCACGAACTGGTTATAGTCCTCGGGTAATGACATCATGATGTACGCACGAAGGAGGATGGAAGCAAGTCTGATCGCAATCACCGGCTCGCGTATAGCGGCGCTCGAACTCACGAACAAATGGTGGTAATCGAAGTTGGATTTACGGGAAACTCTCTCAATCACCGGCTCACTCAAGTGGCACTCGAATTCAAGAGAGAATCAGATGATGGATGGCGGAAACGAAGGGGAAGATGGCGAGTATGGATTCGGACAAACCGAAGGGTGAGCCGGACACACCGAGCTCGGGAATTTTGGACAAACCGAAAGAGATTGTCGGACAAACCAACAAAAATAGAGATTGTCTTGGCTCAATCTCAATTCGAAAAAACTTTAATCAAAAGGATGAAATCTGATTACAAAAGAGTTCTAGGTAGTTTTTATAGGAAAACAACAATAAATGCAAGTCTTCATGCAAGGGAAGGAGCCTACTTGTCATTTAATAAAGTGGTTAGGAAGAAAAGAGCTGTTGGAATTTAATGGACTAATGGGTTGGGCCTTGATTTGTTCTTGAGCTGAGATGGACAGCTCATGGGCTGGCTTGAAGTCATCTTTGAGCCCAATAGCTTTCGGCCATGATGGAGGAGACGTTCCGGGTTAAGTCTTGGCCGAAAAGGGAGGTGTTCGCGTCGTGATCCCAGACTCCGTGAAGAACTTGAGTGACGGCCTTTGTTAACGTGATAAGGAGGGCTCGAGCTCTAACACGAGTGAGAGGTGGCTCGGTTCTATGGCTTGCTCGGGGAGCCTTCGTGTTGTGCACGTCAAATCCCGTTGCCGCAGCTTCGAATGATTTTGTGACGTTATGATCATCCGACAAGAGTCTTGACGCCTGATGGGTCAAGTCTTGAACATCTTCTAGAGCTCCTTTCGTTAAGCTCCCGTCCTCGTCCAAGTTGCTAGCTTCGATGTCCTCATCACATCAGGATCAGGTCCGTGACCAAGTCAGTCTTGAACATCTTCTAGAGCTCCTTTCGTTAAGCTCCCGTCCTCGTCCAAGTTGCTAGCTTCGATGTCCTCATCACATCAGGATCAGGTCCGTGACCAAGTCACCATCGAGTTTCACTCCCATACGCTCAAGTTCCTCAACATGAGCTCGCATGTTGAGGACGTGGGTGTTGACAGAGGTGCCTCTCGGCATCTCCGTCTTCACTAGAGCAAGTATACGGTAGTTGTAGTACCGGGGTCGAACACGAGGATTAGGATGTATTAGTCTATCTCTAAGCTAGATTAGGTGGTCCAATAAAAAATGTGATTTATGGCAAGTATTGGAATACGAGAAAGCAAGTAAAATTAACGGGTTGCAAACGATGATTCAAGGCGTTGTAGGTTCGGGATCCCTCAAGAATCGCATGGACGGTTAGTGATGCTACAATGTCTATGGGTTATCCTCCATATGGGGGTTTCAAGCACTTCTTCTAGAGTTTGTCTCTCCCGAGCTTAAACTCACTACCTAGAGAATCGATTCACCCATCTCCCAATGATCTAAATGATCTCTAGATGCATTAATGGACCCTATCATGAACCCTAAGCAAGCTAAGTCGTCCTCTTGCTTCCCTTGCTGACACCTGATGCGGAAGAGCCTTCGGTCTCGCTCCTCTAAGCTGGTCCTCCAACGTCGGAATCCTCGTCATCTATCATCTTCTCCACAGTCCGTATAATCTCGCGCTGGGCACTCTCGATGGATGCAGTGAGGGTAGCTTCTAGGGTGCCCATCTGATCCTCCATAAATTCCTCGAGAGAAGTGAGTCGGGTGTCGAACGCCTCAATGGCGGTGAGCCGAGTATCGAAGCTCTCTAGCTTCTGCAATATAAGGTCCAATCGAGGGTCGGGTGTGGAGCTCGGTGAACCCTAAACATCTCGATTTGTTCGCATGGGAGCATAAGGCATCGTGTTAGCCCATCGCTCCCCTTGAAGATCCACTCCCATCCCTTCCTCTGAATATGTCCTCGAAGCCTGAGGGCATCCATATCGAGGAGAATATGATCGTCGACTATGTCGGCTTGGTAGAATGTAATCCCCGTGTCCACTCTTTGAGCTATCTTCGCGATCATCCCGCCCACGCAAATGCATGTCTCGTTGGCTTTGGTGGATGCCAATGTGTGTAGGTGCATGGCTATCCGTGAAGCTAAATCCATGTCCTTCCATGGAGCCCGGACCCATGAGTCGAGAGATGGCTCGTCATGGAATTCTCGCAGCCCTTCATAGAGGTAACCCAGCTCGATCTTGTGGATCTTGCCGGGTTCGTCTCGTGCGAATATGAAGTTGGACATGACGGAATGAGCGTAGCGGATTGCCGGGTGTTGAATCCATCAGATCTTTCCCGCCGAACTCGAATAGTGATGGACGGCTATCTTCTTCCAGAAATCTTGGAGGGCATATGCCGAGATGGTCGGGATGAGGGAGTGCTTCCCTTTGGGGACTTCCAAGATGTCGGCAAACTGAGTCAAACTCAGCCTAACCCATTTCTTGTTTAGCTGAAACTATCGATTGAGCCGTCGGATGGAAAGTAGCATGAATACGTGGCCAGGAACTCGCGGGTTACACTCTTGTATAAGGGTTCAACGCTTCTGCTCAATGCTCCCCAACCGAGCTTCTCGAAGATATATTCGACGTTTGCTTGAATCCCCAATTTCCGAATCGTGTGCTCACACATAAACTTACTCGGACATTGCTTGAGTTTTGATAGATGTTTTGCTCGCTCATACGCTTCGTCGTGTCTGTCAATCTTGACCACTTTGATGGTCATTCGATGAGAAGATTTTGCTTCGTTTCCAAGATTGTTGTGATTGTTCCCGGCCTCATTTCTCTCCTTTGAGAGTATTCGCCCTCTTGTGATGATGAGGCGACGTCACTTGTTCGAGCTCTTTTCGGTGCCATCTGCAAAGGTATATTCGATATGGATCGGGGCATTGGGGTTAGGGCGAAGAAAATCAAATGATTTTTCGCGAATCAGAGAAAACGAGCGGGCCGCCTGTTTTCACAGGCGGCCGCTCGATTATCGCGCGATCGCTCTATCGACCGCTGGTTGAATGGGCGCCCGTTAGAGCGGTCGCTCACTGGTTCGGATTGTCGATTTCTTGGCCGAAAATCGAGATTTTCCGGCCGAAATCGAGCACAATCAACCCTAATACCTATACCCATCAGAAATTTTGACTAACCCTACCCTAGTTAGCCTAATGACACGGATTTGAGTATGAACGACGGAGATCGAGCGAATGGAGGTGTCGGGGCGTCGAAAAATCGGAGCAGCGGGGGTAGCACGGTCTGCTGATCGTAGAGCGGATTCATGTGCTCTTGATTCTCGTGATGCTCCTCATCATGAACCGCACGCTCTTGTTGATGGTCGTGCAAACTGCTTGACCTCGACATAGCTTCTTTTTTTCTGCTAATTTCGGATGTCCCTCAAAGTACGCTCAATCTCCAGATCATAGACTAGGTCTTCTTTCCGTGTAGAGCTCCTTGTCATGCACTAAAACCCTGCAAATCGCAAAGAAAAAGAAGAACTCGAAACCAAGTGAATCCGCAAAAACCAAAGAAAGAAAAACAAAAAGAAAAAGAAAAAGAAAACAAGCTAAGGTCTAGAATCAATAAAGACCTAGAAATAGGCTAACCATTCCCCGGCAACGGCGCCAAAAACTTGATACGTGTGTACCGAGTCTAGAATTTATAACTCGATTCACAACTCACCGCAAGGATACGGATCGTCTTAACACGGGGTCGAACGCAAGGACCGGTAGCTAAATCAAAACCCTAATCGAAACTAAATCAAAGCAAGTAGAAGTGGAAGTGATGATGAAAATATGTGGAAAGAATTGAGAACGAGTAAACTATCAAGCAACAGTGTCTATGGGTATCGGGATCATATTCACATGTATGGGTATATGCTAAGCATGCGAGAATAACGATTATGACTTGTGTTCGGGAATCATCAAGCAACAAAGATAGAGAATTCACCTCTCAGTCAACTAACTCCCTACCTATAAAGTAACTCGTCAATCTCTTGATCTATTCAAGTTAACCCTAGGTGCATGAAGAACGCTATCATCAACCCTAGAACGATTAAACCATATCTCTATGTGAATAATACGATCTATCCTATTGATTTTGATCCGAAACCAACTCATATCTCTATGTAGTTTAGAATCTAAGATAATTGACCAAGGGGTTAGCAAACATCAATCCAATAAAAGCGCAAATCAATAGAACCGAAACAAATCAAAACCGAAATCCAAGATAGGGTTCAAACATACCCAAAACACAAACGAATCCCTAACCCATAGTCGTGGATCTACTCACGGTTCATGGAAAACAATAAAAACCTCATAAAGAAAGAGATAAAAGAGAGGAAAGAAAGTCTCATGCAGATCTGTAGTCTCCACGATCGAATATTCCTTCTTCTTCCCGAAATCCCGTGAACTTCTATTCTTCTCTCACCAAAAGCTCTCCAAAAATATGTATCTAAGTGTTCTCTAAGGCTCTCCCCTCTTCTAAGTCGTGGCTAGGCCTTTTTTATAACCCTAGGGTGGCTCCCAAGAGTCCTGTTCACTCCAGGACTCTAAAAATCGCGAATTAGGGTTTTTCTCCGTCGGGTCCGGTTCCACCTTCTGTTTCTGGGCCTTCTGGACACTTGAACCGGCCCAAAATAAGTGAACTCGGACCTCTTGAACCGGACCGGTTTCAGTCTCTGGCAGATTTCTCAGGCTTCGCCATTTTGCTCATAACTTTCAGCTCCGATGTCGGATTTGCGTGATTTTAGTGTCTACGTGAAGCTCTTGAAAGGGTCTTTCCAATGGCAAGTCTCAAATGATTTGGACTTCTGTAGAGAAAGTTATTGATCTCGAAACACGAATACCTCATTCGAACTTCATCTCTAACGCTCCAAAAACGTTCCTTTTCGCATCCAATCATCTTCGAAACCTGTAACTCTGCAAAACTAAAGCACCGCCATCGCTTATCACCACTCTTGGCACCCCAAACCTTGGAAATATTATCCGCTTGAACATCCTTGTCACAGTACTCGAGTCGTTCTTGGGGCTTGCTAACACTTCCACCCATTTCGTGACATAATCAACCGCCACAAGGATGTATAGATTACCACAAGATGAGGGGAACGGTCCCATAAAGTCTATCCCCCAAACGTCAAAGGGTTCTACTTCCAAGATGTAGTTTTGCGGTGCTTCATTTCTCCGGAATATGTTGCCCGTCCTTTGGCAAGCATCGCATGAGCTCACAAAGGAGTACACATCTTTGAACAATGTTGGCCAATAAAAACCCGCTTGTAAAATCTTTGCAGCAGTCTTAGACGAAGCGAAATGGCAAGCATAATCCGAGGCATGGCAATGATGTATGACTTGGTGGACCTCCTCCTCCGGGATACATCTTCGAAATAATCCATCCTTTCTTAAACAAGAAAGGTTCATCCCAAAAGTAGTCTCTAACATCATGGAAGAACTTCTTTTTCTCGTTGTAGCTTAACTCCGGGGGTACCACCTTGGCGACCAAATAGTTGACGTAATCCGCATACCAAGGGGTCATGTTTTTTATTTCCAAGGACAAGATATGTTCTTCCCTTAGTGAATCATCGATTGGTACAACTTTGGGTATCTCCAATTTTGATAGATGGTCCGCCACGGTATTCTCCATCCCTTTTCTATCGCGAATCTCCAGATCAAACTCTTGTAGTAGCAACATGTTGGTTTAGTGCTCTATGATGTACTGATTATGAGCTTTGTTCAGATACATTCGATGTATTGATACTTTCTATGTGATTTTATGAGAGTATTTTATTCATTACATGTTCTTGCATGCTAGATCTGTTATGAAATCCATGTATCATTAGGAATGATACTAAACTCCCTAGTCTTGTGTCGTTATGGGAATAACGACATAATAAGACTAGTATGATGTGTGATTGATGATCACATAGATGATCATAAGTATTGGACACTGAGTCTCGCTCATCCTGTGTCTTTGGACACTGAGTCTTGCTAAGAGCCACATCATGTCCCATTGGCAAGGCACCCCTCTTGGAGTCTTGCATCTTGAACCGATTCAAGACCTTGTCAATGTATGTACTCTGACTTAGACCAAGAAGCCTTCTCGATCTATCTCTATAGATCTTGATTCCTAGAATATAGGCGGCTATAAAGGCGTGTATCAGGTATGAAACGAATCATGTACTGGATTGTAGATAGTCAAGACGGGATTTGTACCTCTCATAAAAGAGAGAGATATCGCTGGGCCCCTCGTGTGAGCGAGACTGTAGAAATGTGTGGCCGCACTATAGACGAACGTCGTCTATTTCAGACAGTCGAACTCAGTGAACGAGAAAGCAGTCGAATCAGATAAGGTGGCTTGTCCATGCCTTATGTTCGACGTATGATATCGCGATACAAAGGGATCATCTACCGGAATCATCTCTGGCGTTCGTAAAGATCACGAACAAACTCTATTCGAGATAGGTAGTCATAGCGTCTTGCTAGAGACCGCCTATGACTTGTGTAATCGAAATAAGAGATTTCGTGTTATACTGCTATATGGGATGAGTCTACAGGGTCACACACACAGGAAAGGACGAATGCGCGAAAAGAGACGAGAAAATTCCGATGGAGCGGAGGCCAAGCCGACCGGTCCAGAAGGTCTGGACCGATCGGTCTAGACGTAGACCAGTCGGTCCAGAGATAACGTGTGAGGTCCGGAAATTGTTCCAGACCGATCGGTCCAGACGT
>NW_010968691.1:0-336 GCF_000463585.1 Tarenaya hassleriana | reverse complement strand
ACTGCGGAGTGTCTGGACACTGGAAGCGTAATTGTCACCTTTACTTGGAGGATCTGAAGGATAAGAAGCTTGGTGAAGCTTCTGCCTCAGGTATTCATGTTATAGAAGCTAACATCTGTACTATATCTTCGTGGGTATTGGATACCGGGAGGGTCTCACACATTTGTGGAAATGTGCAGGGACTAAGAAGAAGTAGGATCTATGTATCAGATCCAATAACTCTGTCGCTCTCTGTCCTTTCCCTTTGAAAGGATGCTTTGTCATCTTGCCCATTAAACAAGACTCGCAAGATTCAAGAGACTCAAAGTCAAAAGAATCCAGAAGACCTTCAGAATG
>NW_010968690.1:0-432 GCF_000463585.1 Tarenaya hassleriana | reverse complement strand
ACAATTGAAATTGACTGAAACGTCGGTAATTATGAAAAAATATGGTTTTTATTTTTAATTTAGTGATAATGGTGTGGAAACATTTGATTAGTGAAAGTTTAGTTAGGTTGGAGTCCGATCATTGTTGTTTCCTACACATGCATATAATATATATATATATCAAGTTCTATAAGATATGTTTCATATCAGTTATTCATGATAGCAAAACAATAATATATACAAGTTTCAAAATAAATAAAAAACCAATAGACACAAGTTAAACAATAATAAATTTCGGATTATTTTACGAAAAATATTTTTGTTGAAAAGGTTGATGATATTATTTGTAATATTGCAAAGAATTTTTTTTTGATATGTTTATATAACTACTCGCTATCTTTGCCAAACAAAAAATTTACCATGTTCGTCAAATTACAAAAGAAATTAAAAAAC
>NW_010968689.1:0-432 GCF_000463585.1 Tarenaya hassleriana | reverse complement strand
AATTTGAACTAGCCATCTGTAAATACAAAAACAATATGAATGAGCCAAAGTATTTCAAAGGGCTAGAATGTATGGACATGGAGATGGAGGAGGACCATATATATACATATATATATATATATATCCAAATGCACAACGAAGGGCTAGAATAATGTCCGAATACATAAACAAACACAAATGGGGATCATAGTTCTATGTGCGTAAGGTCCAAAATATACATATCTATAGATGTATATGCATTCAGATTTTCCAATATTATATACATATATAAAATCTGTAATGTTCAGAAATTCTCGTTTACAAATCGAGAACACAAGGGCACAAGTTCAAGTTTTTCCTCATCAACAAACTAGCAATTCAACTCTCTGAGCAATGTCGATGATGGAAGATGATGCTTTGGTCGATGATAGAAGATAATCTGAGGAATGTTTA
>NW_010968688.1:0-432 GCF_000463585.1 Tarenaya hassleriana | reverse complement strand
GAGAATAAACAAGACCATCTTTTTCCCAAAACTTACGGGTTTGGTGTTGTCGGACGAGCTGAAGGAGGTGGTTGGCCGCGGGATCTTGGGTCATGGCCTGTCGGATCCGATCTTTGAAGTCGGACCTAGGCTCACTTCCCGTGAGGGTGGCCAACTCGGGTTTGCGGGAGAGGGCGTCCGCGACCACGTTTGCTTTGCCGGGTTTGTACTCCAACGTGTAGTCAAACTCCGCGAGGAAGTCTTGCCACCGGGCTTGCTTAGGGCTAAGTTTCTTCTGCGTTTGGAAGTAACTTGTTGCCACGTTGTCGGTCTTGATCACGAACGATGACCCGAGAAGGTAGTGCCTCCACGTCCGAAGGCAGTGGATGATGGCCGTCATCTCCTTTTCTTGGACGGTGTACTTCTTCTCGGCGTCATTGAGCTTCCTGCTCT
>NW_010968687.1:0-432 GCF_000463585.1 Tarenaya hassleriana | reverse complement strand
TCCATCTTCATGAGCAGATTCAATGCCAAAGCACAATCACCCGACTTGCAAATCCCATTGATAACAGCGCCATAAGTAACTACATCGGGTTGATACCCCATCTTTAACATCTCATCAACTAAACTCACGGCTTCAGAAACTCTCCCTTCTCGACAAAGTCCGTTGACCAAAGTGGTATATGTCACAACATTAGGTTTATATCCCTCTTTTACCATTTGGTCAACCCAACTTAACGCCATAGAAAGCTTCCTTTGGATACAGAATCCATTGATGAGGGTAGTGAACGTGATAACATGAGGCTTGTAACCCAGTTTTAGAATTTTTCCCAAAACCGAAAGGCCAAAAACCACTTGTCTTGAGCGGCAAAAACAGTTGATGAGAATACTCAAAGTGTAGTCGTCATGTGAAACCCGGAGCAATTCCATTCTCTTG
>NW_010968686.1:0-432 GCF_000463585.1 Tarenaya hassleriana | reverse complement strand
CCCCCCTCAAGTTGGTAAGTGCAAATGTTGCACACCCAACTTGTCAAGAAACCAAGCAAACTCCTTCTTGCCCAATGCTTTGGTGAAGATATCGGCGAGTTGGTCACGTGTCGAGACATGTTTGGTGACGATGTGTCCATGAGCAAGATGATAACGGATGTAGTGGCAATCGACCTCGATATGCTTAGTACGTTCATGGTACACGTCGTTATGAGCGATATGCAAAGCGGCCTGGCTGTCGCAGAACAACATCATTGGCGAGGAATGATCGACACCGAAGCTGGATAACAAGCTCTTGATCCACAGCAACTCACATGTAGTGACGCGCATTGCCCGGTACTCGGATTCGGCCGAGGACAGCGAGGGAATAGATTGTTTCTTGGTTTTCCATGAGACGGGCGATGTACCGAGCTGAATGAACCAACCGCTAAC
>NW_010968685.1:0-432 GCF_000463585.1 Tarenaya hassleriana | reverse complement strand
ACTCATAAAATAATGAAAGAGAAAATATTAACTTTGGCCCCGTAGGGCACCATTTTATTACACTCAATACAACTTTTGACATTAACCCTTGGGGTATAAATAGAGAGAATAAATAAAACAAACTATCCTATATTAATGATAACTACTCCTAACACGTCTCCTATCAACCCATCTTCCCTTAAGACTCGATTTGATGATTTGACTATTTCAGATTATTAACAAAACATTATTTAAACATAATAAACTATTCCAATACAAGATTATTCTAACAAGTGTTGCATTTCAAGCTACATTCAGTTTTTGAATCGGTAAAGCTTGAGTTCTGAGAAGCGGAGCTTCTGTTTCTTTGTCCAGCGTGCTTGATATCACAACCATTCATGTGAGTCCCAATCTGTTGTAACTTTTGCAGGCCGTGTACTGTTTCATGATCTC
>NW_010968684.1:0-432 GCF_000463585.1 Tarenaya hassleriana | reverse complement strand
AAGTTACAAGATCAGGATCCACACCCTGTCTCTGCATCTCTAAAAAGAGTTTATGGGCGACATTGTCTTTGCCCGCTCGGAAAAAACCTTGTATGAGAGTGTTGTAAGTACGTGTATCACCGACCAACCCTCTTCGAGACATCTCATGAAAGAGTTTCATACCCTCGTCAACCTTATTACACTTGCAATAACCATTTATCAGACAATTAAAAGTCACTGCATTTGGATAGCATCCTCTGTTGATCATAAAATCGATCATTCGTCTCGCCTCGTCAAGGCGATTCTTCATGCACAACCCATCGATCAATGAAGTATATGTATGAGTATTCGGAACTAAACCTCTTCGGATCATCTCTTCGCACAGTTCTTTGGCCTCCAAAAACTTTCCCTCTTTAACGAACGCATCGATCAATATATTGAAAGTGACAACAT
>NW_010968683.1:0-432 GCF_000463585.1 Tarenaya hassleriana | reverse complement strand
TAGATCGATGAGATCGCATGCTAGGAACCCGAAGGGAACCCAACAATGTTCCCCTGGAACAATGCGAACTGATGTCGCATTTTCTCCGTGTCATTATTCGGCAGAGGTGCCCTTGGTCCTTCAGGTCGTTACGCAGGTGCAACACATCGGGGAGACATAGCTACTGCGGACAAAAAACTTTATTTAGTATTGGAACCTGGTGATCATGCTTAGATTTTTCAAAAATCTTTTAAAAATCATTCCTTCCCATCCCCAAAACTAGTGAAATTACGTACACATTCTTTCCCCATGGAAAGAACTGCTCTGATATCAAAGCTGTGACATCTGTAACCCGTATCCCGCAATACGAGTTGCGTTACATGGATAACTAAAATAAAAATATAATCCCAAAAATCCGCGGGAATTTAAAACTTTTCTTTTTCAGAGTTTAGC
>NW_010968682.1:0-432 GCF_000463585.1 Tarenaya hassleriana | reverse complement strand
TTTTTTTTCGTGCACATTGATGGGTGTGAGGGATTATTTGATAAACATTGATTCTTCTTCCATTTTTGTCTTATAATTGTAGATATTTCTGAAATTTTATCCTTTGTAGTATAGTATAATCATAAATCCAGATCAGATTTGAGTTTTCGGTGTTGTTTTTAGAGTATCACTATATAATGGATCATATAAATAACCTATTTCTAAAGTTTAGAGTATCATTGTGTAATTAGTCATATAGGTAATCTGTCACGATTTACACCCTGTGCATTGGTCACAAGGTCACAAGTGTGCACAAAAGTCGGGTCACAATAAAAAAGAGTTGGTGACATGGCCATATGGTCACATGGTGATATAGTCACATTAGTCACAGGTCATTAGAATAATGGTTCTCATAGATCTCAAGGATGACACGGTACTATGTTCACAATATGG
>NW_010968681.1:0-432 GCF_000463585.1 Tarenaya hassleriana | reverse complement strand
CACTCCCAAAGAAATTTGTATTTGGAAATTGGTACAGTATTTCGGCGTCTAAACCGAGCAACATCATCTGGTTATTGACGAGGCCGGTTAAGAAAATGGACCCAAACCCCTGTGCCTTAGTCCAACTCCCGCTAGCCTTCTCTCTGGTCACCGTGACTCTGCAAATGATTTATCGGGAAAATTAGGGTTTGGATCGACGGCGAAGAAGCAGAGGAACTATGGGTACTTCGGTGCAGGTAACTCCTCTGTGCGGGGCTTACAACGAGAACCCTCTCTCGTACTTGGTCTCCATTGATGGCTTCAACTTCCTCGTCGACTGTGGTTGGAATGACCTCTTTGACCTCTCTCTCCTCCAACCTCTCTCCAGGTTTTCTCTCTCTCTCTCTCTCTCTCTCTCTCTCTCTCTCTCTCTCTGTATTTGTTTTCCTATTC
>NW_010968680.1:28005-30513 GCF_000463585.1 Tarenaya hassleriana | reverse complement strand
GAGCCAAGAGTTCAGTAACTATCTAGTGGATTGTGGGATTATCTCACAGTTGATCCCTCTAGAAACGCCACAATGGAATGGCGTGTCCGAACGGAGGAACCGTATCCTATTGGATATGGTACGGTCTATGATCAGTCAGACAGATCTTCCTACGTCTTTCTCGTGTTATGCCTTAGAGATCGCTGCTTTTATTCTGAACAAGAGGCCCAACTAAAACAGTTCAAAAGATTCTATATGAGATATAGACTGGAAAGCGTCTCAGTTTGTCTTTCTTGAAGATTTGGGATGTGACATTTACGTGAAACGTCAAGATTCTGATAAGCTATCCGCCAAATCGGATAAGTGTTTGTTTGTAGGATACCCTAAGGAAACGAAAGGGTATTACTTCTACAACCCGACCGAGAATGAAGTGTTTATTGCTCGGAATGGAACATTCCTTGAGAGGGAGTTTGTCTCTAAAGGAATCAGTGAGAGTAGAGTGGATCTCGAAGAAGTTCGAGATCTACAGGCAGACGCTAGACCAAGTGAGCAAGTTGAAGATGTTCAACCTACATCATAAGGACTTGAGACTCCACCTGATACTCGTGAACCTCGGAGATCAGGGAGAGTTCGCTTAGAGCCTATGAGATTTGGATTTCTCGTTACTGGGAATGATAAACTCATGTTACTAGAACATGACAGGCCTACAACATATCTTGAAGCCATGGCGAGTTCCGACTCTGAGAAATGACTCAAGGCTATGAAGTCTGAGATGCAATCCATGTACGACAACAAAGTATGGACTTTGGTCGATGCATTCGAAGGGGTGAAACCCATCGGGTGCAAGTGGGTTTTCAAGAATAAAACCGACATGGATGACAATGTGCATACCTATAAGGCACGATTAGTGGCAAAAGGATTTCGACAAATTCATGGTATTGACTATGATGAAACCTTTTCGCCCGTCGTGGTGCTTAAATCCATCAGGATTCTGCTTGTCATAACTGCATATTATGACTATGAGATATGGCTATTGGATGTCAAGGTTGCATTCCTTAACGGGAATCTACTTGAAGATGTGTATATGATACAACCTGAGGGTTTTGTCGATCCATTGAGTCCGGGGAAGATGTGCAAGCTTTAGAGATCTATTTATGGAATGAAGCAAGCTTGAGGAGCTGGAAGCTTCGATTTGATGAGACAATCAAACTGTTTGGTTTGTCACAAAACGAGGATGAACCATGTGTTTACAAGAAGGCCAGTGGGAGCACGGTTGTTTTCCTAGTGCTATACGTGGATGATATCCTACTCATAGGAAACGATGTTCTTATCTTGCAAGACGTTAAGTCTTGGCTAGGAACACAGTTCTCTATGAAGGACTCAGGGGAAACTGCCTATGTTTTAGGTATCAAGATCTATAGAGATAGATCTAGAAGGCTTATAGCCCTAAGTCAGAGCACATATAACAACAAAGTTCTGAATCGGTTGAGAATGCAAGATTCAAAGAGAGGACTCTTGGTAATAAGTCAAAGTGTTGTTCTCAACAAGACTCGGTGTCCTAAGACACATGATGAGCGAGAACGAATGGATAGAGTCTCATATGCTTCGGCAATAGGATCTATGATGTATGTGTTGGGGTTTTGGAGATCCCTATGTTGGTTTAGTGCTCTATGATGTACTGTTATGCGAGTTTTATTTAGATACATTTGATGTATTGACACTTTCTATGATTTATGGATGAGTGTTTATTCATTACATGTTTTGCATATTTGATATGTTATGAGATCCATGTATTGTTATGAAAGTCGTATGTCATTGTGGGAATAATGATGTATTAAGACTAGTATGATGTGTGATTGATGATCATATAGATGATCATAGGTATTGGATACGATCACAATCATAGGTATTCGTTGGAGAACGGAATACTGGATTGAAATTGTCACATGGACTTGCGTCATGACTTGAATCTCATATGACGGTTGCATGATTGGATCCTAAGATCTGAGATATTTACGGAATCCAACATGAGGAGTTGCGTACTTTGAATACGTCAAACGTCTTGCGTAACAGGAGGACTATAAAGGCGTGTATCAGGTACAAAACGAATCATGTGCTGGATTGTAGATAGTCAATACGGGATTTGTACCTCTCGTAAAAGAGAAAGATATCGCTGGGCCCCTCGTGTGAGCGAGACTGTAGAAATGTGTGGCCGCACTATAGACGAACGTCATCTATTTCGTATAGTCGAACTCAGTGAATGAGAAAGCAGTCGAATCGGATAAGGTGGCTTGTCCATGCCTTATGTTCGACTTATGATATCGTGATACAAAAGGATTATCAACCGGAATCATCACTGGCGTTTGTAAGATCACGAAGAAACTCTATTCGAGATAGGTAGTCATAGTGTCTTGCTAGAGACCGCCTATGACTTGTATATCCGAAATAGAGATTTCGGATTATACTACTATATCGAATGAGCCTACAGGGTCATACACGCAGGGAAGGACAAAACGCACGAGAAAACGA
>NW_010968680.1:20759-27895 GCF_000463585.1 Tarenaya hassleriana | reverse complement strand
AGAGAGAAAGTTATTGGACTTGCAAGATCTGACGTTTTCTGAGCTTCACGTTTTCTCTGGAGACATTCCAAATGTTCCCGGTTCGTCCATGATGTTCCGTATTCCATGTTTTCCACTCCTTTTGCTCTCTTTATGTGTGGATTCCTGTTTAAACACCAAAGAATACAACCAACCAATAATGTGCCCTAGAATGTCTACAAATATATAAAATCGAGTGAAATACGCTAGACATCCTATATCAAAACATCACCCGAAATACGTGTTATCAACAGGCCACCTTATCTGATTCGACTGCTTTCTCGTTCACTGACCTCGACTGTTTGAAATAGACGACGTTCGTCTATAGAGCGGCCACACATTTCTACAGTCTCGCTCACACGAGGTCTGGCTTGCTGGAATGGACGGTCCACGTGCATTTCTGGACCGTCCGTTCCGGCTTTCGGATTTTTCGAAAATTAAACCAAAATTAGGGTTAAATCACTTTATAAGAAGGAGATTAAAACCCTAATGAAGGAAGCCGACTTTGGGGAACTTCTACAGACTTTGCTGAGATCCAAAAGTTCTAAGAGGTGATCCAAGTCTCGTTTTCTCGAAGTAAGATACCGAATAATTGATTCGGATCTTAGCAGACAAGTTCCAATCGTTGGAATCTATCTCGAGGTGTGGATACGTGTGGAGGGTGAGGTATTCTTCCTGCCTACAGTGATCGGACGAACACATCAATGGATACAGGCCCCGGATCGATTGAGGTAAGCATTCTAACGTTTCTACGAGATCATGCATTATAGGTTTTAAGGTTTCATAAAAATTTTGTTTTACATCCGCTGCGCAAACCCTAGAACCGATCTCTTAGGAATTAGATTCGCTCTAGAGATCCCAGGAAACCCAACACCCTAAACGTACGTTCACAATGGTCTTTAGGGTTCCAACTTTGTGTTTCACGCAGCGGAATATATAAAACGAAACCCAAACAACAAATCTTGCATATAACACTAAAAGGTATCAATGTACCAACCTGTTTTGATCCAAAGACCTGTCACAAATGCTGAAAACAAGCGCTCTCTACAACTAGTCCACACTCACGGGCTTGCGTATGCTAGAACACGATCTAGAGGTCGGAAACGAAAACCGAGATGATCCCGGGAGAGAGAAATTTTGGCCAAGAGAGAGAGAGAGTTCAAAATTCTCTTATGTTTCTTAACCCTAAATTATGTTTCCTAAACATAATTATAAAAGGATTACGGTTTCATTAAACCAAATGGGCCTTCACTTAATTAATAAGAGAAAACAAGCCCATTAACCTCATTAATAAACATATGGGTCCATTGGACCACCTAAACCCATCCAATAGATTTCTAATCAGTTTCGCAAACCGATCGTGGCCAGAGCACCATATCGAGTTTTGGTCTATCACAATAGACCATCCCAAGTGATAACACATATTTTGGGTGATGTTTTGATATAGGATGTCTAGCGTATTTCACTCGATTTTATATATTTGTAGACATTCTAGGGCACATTATTGGTTGGTTGTATTCTTTGGTGTTTAAACAGGAATCCACACATAAAGAGAGCAAAAGGAGTGGAAAACATGGAATACGGAACATCATGGACGAACCGAGAACATTTGGAATGTCTCCAGGGAAAACGTGAAGCTCAGAAAACGTGAGATCTTGCAAGTCCAATAACTTTCATGCATTCTCTACATCATTGGAAAGCTCTTTTCGATATCTACGCATAGACGCCAAGATCACCCAAATCCGATGTCAGAACAGAAAGTTATGAGCAAATTTGTGAAGCCCGCCAAAACTGTTAAGTGACACGATCGTGTCACTTTCAGTCACACGATCGGGTCACTTACCAGATTTTGGAAATATTCTGAATTTCAGCCCAGAAAAAGAAGGATTAAGTAGGGTTAGCCCCCAAGGTCGAAATCATTCATACTCTTCACAGAAAATACACCCTAGAGCACACAAGAAGAGGGAGATTATCAAGAGGCAAGAGATCGGAGTAGAAGACGGAGATTACGAAGCTGGAAAATCGTCTAAGCATTCTTCTTTTCTTCTATTTTACGATGTTTTGTTGTATTGATATGAACCCCGACGTCTCGATGTTTAGCGAGTAGTCCCATAGCTGTAGCTTAGGGATTTGCTATGTAGGGATCTTTGGTTTTTAATTCCAGACTTTTAGATTTGTTTATTCCATTCAGTTTATTGAATTGTTCTTAATGCTTTTGATCTCGTTGGCCACTTGGTTGAATGAACTTAGGGTTTTAATTCACATAGACATATGAAATTCTAACCTGGATCTAATTCAATAAATAGAACAGGTATCACATTGGAAGATGGGTATTTGCCTAGGAATTATGATAGCGTTCGTTCATGCATCCAGAGTTTTAGACTATTGAATCGGAAGATTGGTAGGATTAAACCTGGATAGTGAGATTAGACTTGGAAGAGTTAATCTCTACCTTAGAGCTTGAATTCCCTGGATTGGATAGATAAACCATTAAGTTTATATCTTTTGAAAGATCCTTGCATGTAAAGCAATCCCGAAGTCTGCAGTGTTTATCATTCATAGTTTACAACAGTTTTTATTGTTTGCTTTGCTACGCTCTCGCACTCATATTATCTTCTCTGGATCTAGATTTGGATTGAGATTTCATTCATTGTCTACTTGTCCCTGTGTTCGACCCTAGCGACTGCATACGATCTGTACACTTGCGGTATTTGTTGAGTCTAGGAATATTATTACTTGATCATATTTCTGCACCTAGATTTACGACATCACCAAGCAAGCTCCAGAAAATAGTAACAGCCCTACGTGTGTGATCCTGTAGACCCATCCAACGCAGACATAGTTCCGAAACCATTTCGAACTAATAATCATAGGTGGTCTCTAGCAAGACACTATGACTTTCTTGTCAAACTAGATTAGTATGATCTAACGAGGCAAGTAACATTCAACACTTGTGTCCTTTTTGTTACATGATATCATAAGTCAAAACAGAGACATGGAACAAGTCATCTCGTCACATTTTGACTGCTTTCTCGTTCGTTGAGTTAACTGAACCTACATATGACTCTTCATCTGTTTGCGCGCGTTTCAGCTCAACTCACTCGACGGGCCCAGCGATATCTCTCTCTTCACATAAGAGAGGGACAAAATCCCATCTTGCCTCTCTACTACCCTCCACATGATTCATAACATTCACAACTACAGCCGTTATAGTCGTTCTTTCAGAAGGAACACAAAACCTGATTGCGATCGAAAATCATCCACGCCAGACTGATCCTTTGTCATGGTTAGCCTCTAGCAAGACGCCATGACCACCCACCTAGAATAGAGTTAGAGTGATCTAACAAAGCCAGCAATAGTTCAAGTTCTGATCCTTTGTCTCACGATGTCATATGTTGAACAAGGGCATGGTGTGAGCCACCCTTCCAGTTCAACCGCTTACTCGTCTTGGCAAATCGACTGATAAAATAGATGTAACTTCATCTATAGCGTGACCACGCATTTTCACAGTCCGATTTCCACGAGGGCCCCAACGACATCTCTCCTGCTAAGGAGGGGACAAGTCCCGTATTGCATGTCTACTATCTACATATGATTCGTGAACGTATCTGAGCAACGCCGTTATGACCACCCGGTTAAAGACGATGTTTGACGCAATACGTATTGCATGTCTACTATCTACATATGATTCGTGAACGTATCTGAGCAACGCCGTTATGACCACCCGGTTAAAGACGATGTTTGACGCAATAAAGACACGCCACTCCTCATATCAGATACTCTAGACATCTCAGGTATGAGGATCCAAGAATGAACCGCTTGATGAGGACATGGAGCCGGAGCTGGAACCGGAGCAGGAGCACTTGGATGCGGAGCACACGGAGCTAGGAGCGAACATGGACCCCTCGGAGCAATCAGCCGAAGACCAGCCCTTGGACGTGTCAAGTGATCAAGACGTTACACGATCACTTGATCCCGCAAAGCTCGACAACGACCATCACGCGAAGGACGCCCCACGAGCATACGTTAGGGCCGAGCCGCCAATCACTCGCGCCAAAACTCGGGCACTTCGCCAACTACTATATGGCATCATTGATCAAGTCTTGAGTGGGATACGGGACAAAGATGAGGCCGACGCACCCCGACATGGCCTGCATCACGTCTTCACCATCATGGCCGAACCCTACATGCAAAAGGAAGCTTCTTGACCTGCAAGCAAAGTCCCAACAGCTATATTCTTCCAACCACCACATTAAATGCATGTTAGGCTCCTCTTGTGCATGTTAATCACAATTAAGACTCCATTCTCTTTCTATATAATTTCGAAAATCACTCTTGTAATTTTCAGACTTGTTGTTGAATGAATTTTGCTCTTAAGCTTATCTCTTTCTCGTCTTTGGTGTGTCCAAAACGCGATCCGAGCTCGACGGTGTGTCCGCAGCTGTTCTAGGTTCGGTGTGTCAGACCTTGCCACCTTTCCTTCACTTACCCTCTTCGCCATTCCCCTCTTTGATTCGAGTTCGAATTCGAGTGCCTCATTCGAGTGTCGGTGATTGAACTCGGATCCCATCCCGAATTCGAGTGCCTCTCGCGAGTGCCGGTGATCGAGATTGGCAACCTTCCATCCTCTTCCGCTCTGAACTTCGTTATTATTGATTGTGTTTCATCTTTGCTGTGTTGTGTGTGCCGTGACTATCCTTGGTTCCAACTAGGTTGAACATCCATTAAAATCCGAACATCACCTACTCGATTGCACGCACGAATCTGCTCAACCATCCTTGTGCATTTGCTTGCGATTCAATTTGATTAGTCCTTGAACTATTACCGTGCGAAGTAGGAGTTCTATTGTATGCTCATTATTTCGCCATTCTGTTTAAGTTTGATCAATCCCGACATCTAGATAGTTTGAGAACCTAGCTGCCATAGTAAGCACGAACCTATTGAATCTGTCCACATTGCATGTTGAATGATTCTTGTGTTGATCGAAATCCGACCATTCTCTTAAAACATTATCTCGTGCATCATCTTGTTTTCGGTTGACATAACTCGCTGTTTGATTTATTTGAGTGACAAGCACGACATTTGTTGAGTGATTCGCACGTTAGTATAGGGTCTTTTGTTCGTTGCGTGAAGTATTTGCATTGTGCGAGATTTGAGCGAAACATGAGCGCCAACGATGCCACCAACGAGGGTGAGAACGTAGGGTCTTCTAGTAACACCGAGGTATTCCGAGCCCTCCAACAAATGATGGACCGAATAGCTAGGCTAGAAGAATCCCGACCGCAAAACCCACCCGCTCGAGAAATCACATATCATAACCGAGAACCCGTTGCCCGTCCTATACCAAACTGAGAACATAGCCCCGAAATCCATAGTGGGGATGAGAGCGAGATAGGACCCCGGAGGAGGCAGCGGGAGAGAGCGGTAGAAAACATAAGAGACCGTGACCTGTACCATAGACGTGAAGCCCCTAGGAACCGTGAGAGATTAACCGAGGAAGGGACGGATTACGATGACCCCCCTAGAGCCTATAGACAGCGAGATAGGATCGATGCTGAGGGTTCCGACTACGAAGAGCCACTTAGGAGACGAGCCCAACCGAGACCGAGAGTTAGGGCCAACCGTAGGCGAGAGGCCAACGATGACTTAGATGACCCTTATCTAGAACAGCCCCGCGTTTATCGCGGATCAACCGAGCTCAAGCTCAAGCCTCCCCTCTTCCTAGGTAAAGTAGATCCCGAGGCGTATCTCGATTGGGAGCGACGGATGGATAACATTTTCGAGTGTTATTCCTATTCGGAGCGTAAGAAGGTGCAATATGCTGCCGCCCAATTGGCCGAAAATGCCCTCACTTGGTGGGATCGTGAGGTTAATGAGCGTAGGCGAGGCCACTACGCTCAGGTCGAAACGTGGCGTGAGATGAAAAATCTCATGCGAAAGCGTTTCGTACCCCCTCATTTCCATAGAGATCTTCAGCGAAGGTATAGGCGTCTAGCGCAAGGATCTAGATCGGTTGACGAATATTACGAGGAGTTCGAACGTATTAGGAGCCGACTAGAGCTAGACGAGGACGAAGAAACGGTTATGGCACAGTTCGTAGACGGACTACACGATAAGATCGGCCGCAAAGCGGAGCGCCATCCGTACCGAGACCTTCAGGATCTCGTGCACCTAGCCGTACAAATCAAACAACAAGAGAGACGTAAGTCTTCTAGGCTAGGAAAACCCCGGGCTTATACGCCAGGAACCTCTAGTACGCCATCTAAGCCGACACCTTTTAGGAGAGAGGTCCCCGAGAGCCGACCCATACCCAGTTACCGAGACAAAGGAAAGAGTCCAGAAATTTCTGACCCGAAACCCCAGCCCGAGCTTGCCAAAGACACTCGGACACGCGAAATCATTTGCTATAAGTGTCGCGGGCGAGGCCATATGGCCAAGGACTTTCCGAATTCCCGTATAATGATCATTATGGACAAAGGGGAATATGAGTCCTTAGACGAGGACGAGGCTGCCGACTCCGACGCGGAGATCGAGTACCCGGACAACGGCGAGTTACTTGTCACTCGACGAGTACTTAGCACGTTAGAAACTCCGGACGAAACATCCCAGCGAGAGACCATCTTCCACACCCGTTGTACTATACACGGAAAAGTTTGTGGGATGATCGTCGATAGTGGGTCGTGCACGAATGTAGCGAGCGCGTATATGGTAAAGAAGTTAGACCTACCCACTGAGAAACATCCGCATCCATATAAGCTGCAATGGCTTAATAACAGCGGAGAGATAAAGGTGACCGAAAGGGTCAAGATCCCGTTCAGCATAGGTAAGTACCGCGACGAGGTCATCTGTGACGTCGTCCCGATGCAAGCCGGTCACATTCTGCTTGGTAGGCCTTGGCAATTTGATCGGGAAGTGAAACACGATGGTCGAGCCAATCAGTATTCTTTCGTACATGACAAGTGAAAGATTGTGCTCGCACCCCTAAGTCCATCTCAAGTTCATGAGATGCAACTCAAACTAGCCAAAGAACCCGAACCAAAGAAAGAGAATTTTTATGTTAAGGCTAGTCAGGTGATGCGTGCTGTTCGCCAAGAACAGCCGGTGTTGCTCTTGGTATT
>NW_010968680.1:19517-19915 GCF_000463585.1 Tarenaya hassleriana | reverse complement strand
GTTCTAAGAGCCTATATTGGAAAGTTCGTGGTGGTCTACTTCGACGACATTCTCATCTATAGTCGAGGTGAAAGAGACCATATCTCGCACTTAGAGCAAGTAATGACCACTCTCCGAAAGGAAAGTCTCTACGCCAACTTTAAGAAATGCTCGTTCTGCACAAACGAGTTAGTATTTCTAGGCTTTGTGGTCAGCTCTCAAGGGCTGCGAGTTGACGGCGAAAAGATCAAGGCCATACAGGAGTGGCTGACGCCGTCTACTATCGGACATGTGCGGAGCTTTCATGGTCTAGCTAGTTTTTACCGTCGATTCGTCCGAGACTTTAGCAGCATCGCTGCTCCCCTCACCGCGATCACAAAGAAAGACGTGGTCTTCGAATGGGGCGAGACTCAAGAGCG
>NW_010968680.1:17888-18563 GCF_000463585.1 Tarenaya hassleriana | reverse complement strand
GTCTTTTCGACAACGTGTCACCCTCAAACGGATGGCCAAACCGAGGTCGTGAACCGCACACTATCGACTCTCTTACGAGCAACCATCGGGAAAAACTTCGACAATTAGGTTGAATGTATTCCCCATATCGAGTTCGCATACAACCGAGCTACGCATTCGGCAACTCGCCACTCCCCGTTTGAAACCGTTTACGGATTCAATCCGATTACACCCTTGGACCTTGTAGCATTACCTAGCGACGAATGGGTGAACGTTGAAGGGGAACAAAGGGCCGAGTTCATTAAGGAACTCCATCAGCGAGTGCGTGACAACATTGCTCGGAAGACCGAACAATACGCCCGCCAAGCCAATAAGGGTAGAAAAGCCGTAACATTTAACGAAGGCGATTGGGTTTGGTTGCATTTCCGCCCGGAACGCTTTCCCGACAAGAGGAAGTCCAAATTGGCACCACGCGGAGACGGTCCCTTCAGAGTCATCGAGCGCATCAACGATAACGCATATCGGCTCGAACTTCCTGGTGAGTATACCGTTTCTAATTCCTTTAATATTACTGATTTGCGTCCTTATCTTGCAGGATCCGACTTTTCGTGGGCGAAAACCTCTCAAGTGGGAGGGAATGATGAGGACATGGAGCCGGAGCTGGAACCGGAGCAGGAGCACTTGGATGCGGAGCAC
>NW_010968680.1:17155-17737 GCF_000463585.1 Tarenaya hassleriana | reverse complement strand
TGGGGCCCGGGCCGCCAATCACTCGCGCCAAAGCCCGGGCACTTCGCCAACTACTATATGGCATCATTGATCAAGTCTTGAGCGGGATACGGGACAAAGACGAGGCCGACGCACCCTGACATGGCCTGCATCACGTGTTCACCATCATGGCCGAACCCTACATGCAAAAGAAAGCTTCTTGAGCTGCAAGCAAAGTCCCAACAGCTATATTCTTCCAACCACCACATTAAATGCATGTTAGGCACAATTAAGACTCCATTCTCTTTCTATATAATTTCGAAAATCACTCTTGTAATTTTCAGACTTGTTGTTGAATGAATTTTGCTCTTAAGCTTATCTCTTTCTCGTCTTTGGTGTGTCCAAAACGCGATCCGAGCTCGACGGTGTGTCCGCAGCTGTTCTAGGTTCGGTGTGTACGACCTTGCCACCTTTCCTTCACTTACCCTCTTCGCCATTCCCCTCTTTGATTCGAGTTCGAATTTGAGTGCCTCATTCGAGTGCCGGTGATTGAACTCGGATCCCATCCACCTCCACTTCTACCCTCATACCCAATCCCGAATTCGAGTGCCTCTCGCGAGTGCC
>NW_010968680.1:14483-17133 GCF_000463585.1 Tarenaya hassleriana | reverse complement strand
TCCGATCTGAGCGTATATCACCGTTGTATGAGATTCAAGTCATGACTTATGTCTATATGACAATCTCATGCGGATCATCCAGTCACTCGTTCCAAACGAGTACCCATGATTGTGATTTGGATCCAATGCATATGATTATCACCATCATCAATCACACCTCATGCTGGTCTTAATTTAGCATTGTTCTCAAAATGACAACTAACCAGGGAGTTTAGAATCATCTGCAATGATTCAAGGACATATATCGAAATATAACAAACATGTCAATCATATAACGGGAAAAATAATGCAATGAATCAATACATAGTCAAAATGTCATACCACGGATCATCGTAGAGCATTACAACCAACAGTAACCACTTACAACGAGTTCATTTTCACATCCACCATAAACCAAGAACGCATCCTTAGTCCTTTTCAGGTATTTCAGGATGTTCTTTACGACTATCCAGTGTGGCTCACCTGGATCAGACTGGTATCTACTCGTTAGACTCAATGCTAACGATACATCTGGCCGAGTACACTGCATGGCGTACATGATAGATCCTATCGCTGAAGCGTATGGAATTCTACCCATGCGTTCTCGCTCATCAGATGTCTTTGGACATTGATTCTTGCTCAGAACTAAACCGTGCCTCATCGGCAAGGATCCGTTCTTGGATTCTTGCATGCTAAACCGTTTTAGCACCTTGTCAACGCAAGTACTCTGACTTAGACCGATTAGCTTTCTCGATCTATCTCTATAGATCTTGACGCCTAGAATATAGACAGTCTAGCCCAAGTCTTTCATCGCGAAACGCTTTCCTAGCCAAGACTTAACATCTTGCAAAGTAGGAATATCATTTTCGATAAGCAAGATGTCATCAACGTATAATACTAGTGATAACTCCTAATTCTCTCTATATTTCCAGGACGTTTTTATAAGATTTAGACGAGGATTATATGCATTTATAGGCATTATAAGCGTGTTAGGCCACGAAACTCGGTTTGGTTGTGTTTTCATAGGATTACAGGTCTCAGATGCGATTTAGAGGAAGACATGAGCAATCTGGAGCTAAAAGGATGAAAAAGTCAAGAATTTCCTGCCTTGACTCGGCCCGAGTCAGACACCCCGAGTCAGAAGGCCCGAATCAGACACCTCGAGTCAGAAGGACCGAGTCAGAAGAATGGGTTGGGCCGAATTCTTAAGAGTCTCGTTTTGACTCGGTCGAGTCAAAGTACTGACTCGGCCCGAGTCAAAACCCAGAAAAAAGCCCAGATCGAATTTTTAGAGTTGGAACGGGATTAGGACTTCGGAAGCGCCGCCTAGGGTTGAAAAAAAGGAGTCTACAGACTTCCTAGAGAGGCAGACAGACTTTATACAGATTTTTGGAGAGTTTGGTGAGAGAAATAGGAGTTTTACGGGATTTCGGGAAGAAGAAGGAGAGCTGGAACGTGAAGATCGCATTGCTGTCGACATGAGCCTTTCTTCTCCCTCTTTTCTTTCTGTTTCTGGTTTTGCTCAGTGTTTTTCCATGAACCATGAGTAGATCCATGGCTGTGGGTTAGGGATTCGTTTGTGTTTTGGGTATGTTTGAACCCTAACTTGGTTGCGATTTGGATTTGTATCGGTTTTATCGATTTGTGCTTTATTCGATTGGTGTTTGCTGACTCCTTGGCCAATTATTTCAGATTCTGAACTACATAGGAATTTGGGTTTAGTTTCGGATCGAAATCGATAGAATAGATCGTATTATTCACATAGGAAAATGGTTTGATCGATCTAGGGTTGATGATAGCGTTCTTTATGCATCTAGTTTGATAAATCACATAGGGATATGGATTTAGAGAACTGTAGATAGTGAGTTATATGCCGGGAGGTGATTTCTCTATTCTTGTTGCTTGGCGATTCCCGAATACAGATTCAATATCATGATTCTCGCATGCTTAGCATATACCCATACACGCGAATACGGTCCCGACACTCACGGTCATCTTAGATTGCTAGTTTACTCGCTTTTATTGTTTTGCTTCCTTATTTTCTATTCATTCGATATACTTCCACCATCACCTTCACTTCTACTTGCATTGATTTAGTCTCGATTAGATTTAGATTTAGCAACCGGTCCTCGTGTTCGACCCCGTGTTACGACGATCCGTATCCTTGCGGTGAGTTGTGAATCGGGTATAAATTTTAGACTCGGTACACACGTATCAAGTTTTTGGCGCCGTTGTCGGGGACTGGTTAGCCTATTTGTAGGTCTTTATTGATTCTAGATCTTTGCTTGTTTTCTTTTTCTTTTTTGTTTTTTTCTTTGGTTTTTGCAGCTTCACTTGGTTTCAAGTTCTTCTTTTTCTTTGTGATTTGCAGGATTCTAGTGCATGACACGGAGCTCTACTCGGACAGAAGACCTAGTCTACGATCCAGAGATTGAGCGTACCTTGAGAGACATCCAAAATCAGCAGAGAAGAGAAGCTATGTCGAGGTCAAGTAGTTCGCATGACCATGCGGTTCATGATGAGAAGCATCAAGAGAATCAAGAGCACATGAATCCGCTCTATGATCAGCAGACCGAGGGCGACGCTACATACGTTGTAGAGGAGACTTTGGGTTCTTACATTGCACCGAAGCACACCCAACTCCTATCATGCATCAACCGTCCGCCCATTG
>NW_010968680.1:12321-13592 GCF_000463585.1 Tarenaya hassleriana | reverse complement strand
AGCGTTGTACGAACTCCTTTAATGTATGACGATCGGGATGTATCAGTCTTAAGCTCCAGATGACGTGACGATATGGAATGTGTTTTTGGTGATGAGATTCTGCGGTTCTGGAATTCGAGGACGAATTCATTTTAAGGGGGGAGGATTTGTAATACCCCGAAACCCGAATTGAATATTTAATTATTTAAAAATAAATAATTAAATAGAGATAACACGGAATCACCAAAAATACATAGTGCAACGCCGGGGAGAGGCACGAGGGTCGTCACGTGCGGATTGGACCGAGAAAGAACGAAGAAACGGGAAAAGAAAAAGAAAGAAAAAAAAAAGAGCTGGTCCGCCGGACCAGGCCTGGTCAGGGGCGGACCATCACTCAGCCGGACTCGGACCAGACAGCGCGGACTGGGGAGAAAGTTCGAAAAAAAAAATAAACTGACCCCGGTCTGCCGGCCCAAACCCTGGTCCGCCGGACCGGGCATCGACAGAACGCAAGTTGCCAACTTGCGGTCTTGGGACGCGGAATACGCCGGATTCCGGGACCCACTCGCCGTCCCGTCGCCTCCCACGCCTCGATGACGTTGCAGGCTCGCCAATGGGCTTGGGCTTGAGCCCACAAACCCCCTATCTCGCACCATAAACCCCTCCCAACCCTGGCATTCAGCCATTCTCGGACAGAAACAGAGGAAGAAAGAAAAGGGGAGAAAGGGAGAGAAAGGAGACGAACCCGGGGCAAGGGGAGCTCGGGGAAGCAAGGAGGAACGTACCTAGACGTGTCCTGAAGGTGCTCACGTCGTGTGGAGCCACGAGGAACGCACACAAGGTCGGACAAACTCAAGAACAAGGTGAGTGGCTTGAGTTGGATTTGTGTAATCTCGTTTTCAATGTTTGATGGTTCAATTCGAGATTTTCTTGCGTGTTTGAGACTTAGAACATGTTTAGGGATGTAAATCTATGTTTAATGAGTATTTGGAAGCCATACCGAATTGATTCGGGTGAGAAAAATTGAACTGAAATCGGAGAAAACGCGAGGAAGACGAAGTTCTCAATCCCGGTCCGCCGGACCACGCGTGGTCAGCTCCGGACCGAGACTGGGAAAACACGTGGAGTCAGTCGGACCGAAGAGGACGGTCCGGACTGAGCGAAAAACACGTCTGGTCCGGGGCTGACCAGTCCTGGTCCGCCGAACCAGACGCGTTCCGAGGACACGCGGTCCGCCGAGCCAGGAAGAGAGCGGACCGAGAGAAGAACACGCCTGGTCCGCCGGACCAGAC
>NW_010968680.1:4278-12047 GCF_000463585.1 Tarenaya hassleriana | reverse complement strand
GGTCCGGCTGACCAGAACGCGGTCCGCCGGACCAGACTCGGGAAACTTAGAAGAAAAAAATAGAATTCGACCGGAAAGGAGAAAACGACCCTCGGGATTTATCCGGGCCCGCTCAGATGTGACTGTGGGCGAATCAAACCATCAACAGAGGGCAGGCTTCGCGATGGGGATCAATCGGAATAAGTTTTGCTAAAACGTGTGTGACGTGGCGAGATGTGTGATACCAACTACGAGTGGTCGTTGTGTGTTTGCTTGTGGGTAGAATTGTATGGCGTTGAACGGTATTCCGGTAGGGACCGGATACCGTGATACGCGTGGTTGTATCATGGGGATATTGCACGTTGCATGCCATGTGTGTAGCTTGCTCGTGCGTACGAGCCAAGCGTGATTGTGTTTGTGGACGGTTGTGGACTCAACCGTCGGCGTCATGGACTTGACGAGCGTTTGAGACGCATTCTAGTCGTGTGCGACACGACGGCCAACGTCATGGACTTGACGGGCGTGGACTCGCCCCTAGTCATGGATTTGACTAGGGTATATGGCTGGACCCTGTGGTGGACTCCACAGGGATATGATTGTATTTCCGTTGTGTCGTGGACTCGACATCGGTAGTCACGAGAGTGACGGGCGCAGGAGACGCGCACGATCGCATGTGATGCGATGGCCAACGTCACGCGGGTGACGGGCGTGGATTCGCTCCTGGTCATGGACTTGACCAGGGTTTATGGCTAGGCCTTATGGTGGATTCCATACGGACGTGTTTGTGGTTGCTATTGATGTGATTATTGTGTTGATATATTCGTTGCATGTGTATTTGGAAAGTGTCGATTGTACCGTTCTCGTTGAGAACGGGATTTCCGGGTTCAACCCGGGCTACTCACTAAGCAGTTGTGCTTAGCCCTCGTGGTTTACATTTTTCAGATCACGAGGATTACGCCTAGCGCCTCAGCAGACGACGAACCGAGAGAAGCAGCATCACGTACGGGATTTGTATTTTGAATTAAGGACTTATCGTTTCGGCTTTTGTACGGTTGTATTATGAATATTCGGACATGTGACTTATTGCGGTACTAATCGCTTTGTATTTTCCGCTGCTTACTCTGGTTTATTTAAAATGTTTTTGAATTTGGAATTTTTGCTTCCGCCATTTATTAATTTATTATTTTACCTTACATCGTCCATGTGGCACAGCCCGTATACTGTACACGGGTTACGGGTGTCACAACTCTCTACAACCCGAATGCGCCCAGGAATCATCCTGGTTTCTCCTACGGAAACCCGAGCGGATCATTGAATGCGCAGCAGCAGGGCATCCCCAGAATCCCTCAGAATCCACCGGGCTTCACTCAGTCACGTTTTCAGGTGCAGAATCAGGGATATGAGCAGCAGAATCCAGGATACGGGCAGCAGAATCAGGGTTACCGAGCACCTCAACCTGCGAAGAATGATGAAGCGGACATCAAGACGATGCTTTCCCAACTAATGCTCGATCAGAAGACATCATTTTACTGAGTTGAAGACCGAGATACAGAGTATAAAAGTCAGGCAAGACACTTTTGAGAAGAGATTAGATGGAGTCAAGGCTCATCTGAAGCATGTGGACATGCAGATTGCGCAGCTTGCATCAGAACCCTCTAGACAGCAGGGCACATTTCCTGGAAAGCCCGAACCAAATCCACGGGAACACGTCAATGACATTCAGCTTATAAGTGGAGAGAGTTTGCCTGAGACGGTCCCTATTACTACCACAGAAAAGGGACGACGTCCAGATACACTGCTGAACAGAAAGGGAAAACCATAGCTCACGAGACACCTAAGGTGCATGTAGAGGAAGCCGAACATCCATATGTAGCTCCTCCACCTTATGTACCACCCGTTGCGTTCCCTTCGCGATTGAAGAAGCATACTGAGGATACACAGTTGTCTAGATTTGTTGATATGCTTCGGATGTTAGAGGTCAAGACGCCTTTCTATGAGACTATACTCCAGATCCCTTCATATGCGAAATTTTTGAGAGATATTTTGACTAAGAAGAGGGTGATTGGGAAGGAGACAGTATCCTTGAGCACAGAGGTGAGCGCTGCGATTCTACAGCATGAGTTGCCACGGAAGAGATTAGATCCTGGTAGTTTTTCGATTCCCTGCAAAATCGGAAACATTGCGATAGACCGTGCATTGGTGCTAGCGTCAGTTTATTACCGTTGTCCATTTACAAGAAGCTTAATATTGGCGAGCTTAAGCCGACACGGACGGCGCTACAGCTAGCGGATCGATCTGTTAAGTATTCCGCAGGTATTCTCGAGGACGTTCCTTTGAAAGTCGGAGATTATTATGTCCCCGTTGATTTTGTTGTCTTAGACATGGATGAAGACTCGAAGATACCGATTATTCTGGGCAGACCGTTTCTGAACACGGCTGATGCGGTTGTACACGTTCGAGCTGGTCTTCTTACCATGAAGATAGGTGACGAGACTGTTGAGTTCACCTTAGATCACAATATGAAACAACCATCCACTACCGACTCAGCGTGTTATGTTGATGTACACGAGATCTTGACGCAGAAAATCTTCGATCAGTTCCGAGACATTAATCCACTTGAAATATCCCTCTTGGCATCAAACGAGAGTATATACAGTAATTGGGAGGATATTCGGGAGCTCACACAGGCGTTAGACGATGAAACCGAGGAGAAATTCGAGCTTCTGTACTCTGACTCGACCGAGTCAAGTCGCTGGAACACTTCGAAGCTTTGTTAGCTTCAGACTCGGTGTCGCAAAGTTCTAACTCGACCGAGTCAAGTGTTGACTCGGCCTTCCCTCGTTCTGACTCGGACCGAGTCAGTTCTCTGAGCCCCACCACCGACACCGAGCCAGCCCGGAACGTCTCCGAACCCTCCGCGACGACTATTAAAGATGTTCCAGAGTCCAGAGAGCCACCATTTCGCACAAGGACGCTGAATAAAGCATATTGGAGTTTAGCGAAAGCCTCGAAGGTGGAGATGAAGCCCTTACCTCAAGGGCTTGGAGAAAGGAACACACACACATGGATAGGAACATAGGACCAGCATTGGAGAGAGGTACGTATCACGTCCATAATTCTATATCCGTGTTTGAACCTTCCATTACAGGTTCTCGAGTAGGGGTCATGAGCAAGAGAGGATCGAAACGAGCAAAATCATCGCTCAGAAGTCCACATGAATCACCTCCGTTACAAGTTTGGAAACCCAAGGGGATAGACGGCTCAAGCGTCCATGAGGTACAAAAGATGTGCTTAATGCTCAATATCCAGGGTGGCGAAAGATCGATTATCTTCGCCTCTCAGACCCTCCCATCATTTGAGCAAGATAGGTCGAGCTAATGACGTTAAACAAGCGCTTCTCGGGAGGCAACCCGAGCATTAGGTAACTTTTCATTTTCTTTTTCTTTGTAGCGTAGGTAGTAGAGACCATGATTGTATTTAGGATCTTTCTGAGTGCATTGCTATTATGCTTTTGTTCGGATAACGTTTGTTGTTCTATGAGCGTTTACACCGGCACGCGAGAGATGAGCATCGACTTCCGAGAGACAACGTTTGATAGGTTCCAGTTTACAGAGTTGTGAGAGCTCTGGCGTTTGACGTGAGTTAACTTCAATGCGAGCGAACGAATTTCGCAGAGCTAAGCCTTCTCTACCCTTCTACTGGTTCTTTTCATACGTTATTGTCGATTCTATTCTTCTGGGCGAGAGTCTACACCGTGGACGGTGTATGGTTCAAGTCTGGGGGGTGGATAGATCCTTCATCCATTCAGGCATATCTATTTAGGATTGCATTTAGTTTAGGTGCATTTTATCATGGCATATAGACTTAGGAAAATTTTTCACTTTTGCATATCACTTTGCATTAGTTGCATTCACGTTTTCTTTTCTTTTTTTTTTCCATATAGATGATTCTTGTTAGGTTTGCATGATAGCATATGACATATAGATATAGGTTCATATAGGTTCACGTGCATACCTCGAAAACCCGTTTTGAGCATCATTTGGAAGATTTGTGGGATGATAGAGTAGGAATATCTTGATGATCTAGTGACTTTGTAGAACGTGGTTGAACCGTGTCGAATTGATAGTTCTCCAGACTTTCTATTAAGTTTGTGGGATGGGGTTGTTATTTGGAACCTACGGAGTTGAAACGACTGTATCCAGGTTATATATTTCGTTTAGAACTTTTTCCGGGTCTTGCAGGTCGATGAAATCTAGTTCAACGAATATCCTGGGAAAATAAAGCATCTCGACACTCCGCTGTCAGAATCTCGTCAACGAAAATCGTTCGAGGACATGAGTGCATCGTTTGATGGTTCGGGTCTAAGTTGTGGGTCGGACATCACATTGAGGAAAAAAAAGAGAGAAAAAAAAAGAGAAGAAAGAAAAAAAAGAGAGCGAAAAGCGATGTCCTTCAACTTCAACGTCCTAGAAACGCGAGATGCCAGCGTTTGATAGAAAAATTCTACAAAAAGGTAAAAATCCAGGTATGAAGAAGAACTAAGATCGAATAGGCTAAGTTAAGATAAGGATTGGTTCGAAAATACGCTTGGTAAGTTGTAGAGATTCTAATGGGTTCTAGGTGGCAATAAAAGTCCCATGACTAGATAGATTAGTCTTTGGCAGAAAGATCATAGTAGACCGGTTTGGGTGCGATTCTCGGAAAACTAGCATTGGATGGATGTTTTGCTTTTGAGTTTCATGATAATGCTATTTGATGTTCGTCATTATCCCTGTTTTGCATATTTTATTCCTTCGTTCTTTACTCGAGGACGAGCAAAGGTTTAGTCTGGGGGGATTTGATAACTCCTAATTCTCTCTATATTTTCAGGACGTTTTTATAAGATTTAGACGAGGATTATATGCATTTATAGGCATTATAGGTGTGTTAGGCCACGAAACTCGGTTGTGTTGTGTTTTCATAGGATTACAGGACTCGGATGCGATTTGGAGGAAGACGGGAGCAATCTGGAGCTAAAAGGATGAAAGAGTCAAGAATTTCCTGCCTTGACTCGGCCCGAGTCAGACACCCCGAGTCAGAAGGCCCAAGTCAGACAGCCCGAGTCAGAAGGACCGAGTCAGAAGAATGGGTTGGACCGAATTTTTAAGAGTCCCGTTTTGACTCGGTCGAGTCAGAGTACTGACTCAGCCCGAGTCAAAACCCAGAAAAAAGCCCAGATCGAATTTTCAGAGTTGGAACGGGATTAGGACTTCGGGAGCACCGCCTAGGATTGAAAAAAAGGAGTCTACAGACGTCCTAGAGAGGCAGACATATTTTATACAGATTTTTGGAGAGCTTTGGTGAGAGAAATAGGAATTTTACGGGATTTCGGGAAGAAGAAGGAGAGCTGGAACGTGAAGATCGCATTGCTGTCGACATGAGCCTTTCTTCTCCCTCTTTTCTTTCTATTTCTGGTTTTGCTCAGTGTTTTTTCATGAACCGTGAGTAGATCCATGGCTGTGGGTTAGGGATTCGTTTGCGTTTTGGGTATGTTTGAACCTTAACTTGGTTGCGATTTGGATTTGTATTGGTTTTATCGATTTGTGCTTTATTCGATTGGTGTTTGCTGACCCCTTGGCCAATTATTTCAGATTCTGAACTACATAGGAATATGGGTTTAGTTTCGGATCAAAATCAATAGAATAGATCGTATTGTTCACATAGGAATATGGTTTGATCGATCTAGCATTGATGATAGCGTTCTTTATGAATCTAGTTTGATAAATCACATAGGGATATGGATTTAGAGAACTGTAGATAGTGAGTTATATGCCGGGAGGTGATTTCTCTATCTTGTTGCTTGACGATTCCCGAATACAGATTCAATATCGTGATTCTCGCATGCTTAGCATATACCCATACACGCGAATACGGTCCCGACACCCACGATCATCTTAGATTGCTAGTTTACTCGCTTTTATTGTTTTGCTTCCTTATTTTCTATTCATTCGATATACTTCCACCATCACCTTCACTTCTACTTGCTTTGATTTAGTCTCGATTAGATTTAGATTTAGCAACCGGTCCTCGTGTTCGACCCCGTGTTACGACGATCTGTATCCTTGCGGTGAGTTGTGAATCGGGTATAAATTTTAGACTCGGTACACACGTATCAACTAGAAACACAACTGCACTCCCACTGGCCTTCTGATAAACACATGGTTTGTCCTCCTTTTGCAAGAAGCTTTACTCTTTGACTGTCTCATCAAAACGCAGGTTCCAACTTCTTCAAGCCTGCTTCAGTCTATAAATAGGCCTCTGAAGCTTACACACCTTCCTTGGATGCTCAGGATCTTCAAAACCCTCGGATTGTGTCATGTACACATCCTCAAGCAGATTCCCGTTAAGGAATGCGGTCTTTGTTGGGTTTCCTGGGATCTCTAGAGCGAATCCTATTCCTAAGAGATCGATTCTAGGGTTTGCGCAGCGGATATAAAACAAAAATTTAATAAACCCTAGAACCATGCTTCTAATGAATCGTAGAAACGTTAGATTGCTTACCTCAATCGATCCGGGGCCTGTATCAACTGAAGAATTCGTCTGATCACTTAGGGAGGAAGATTACCTCGCCCTCTACACGTATCCACACCTCGGGATGGATTCCAACGGTTGGAACTTGTCTTCTAGGACTCGAATCTCTATTCGATTTTGTGCACTTCGAGAAAACGAGACTTAGAACTTGTTGAGCTTTTTGGATCTGACCAAAAACTCTCCAAGAACTGCAAAAGTCGACTGCAGAAAGTCTCATACGAGTTAGGGTTTTTAATCTCTGTAAAGAACTGTGCCACTGCTCATCGGTAAGGTTCCTTTCTTGGAATCTTGCATCTTGAACCGTTTCAAGACCTTATCGATGTATGTACTCTGACACAATCCTAGAAGACGCCTCGATCTATCCCTATAGATCTTTTTGCCTAGAATATAGGCCGCTTCTCCTAGGTCCTTCATAGAAAACTACGTTCCTAGCCAAGACTTAACGTCTTGCAAGGTAGGAACGTCATTCCCTATAAGGAGAATGTCATCCACGTACAGCACCAGAAAAACTACTGTGCTCCCACTAACCTTCTTGTAAACACATGGCTTGTCTTCGTTCTGTGAGAAACCAAACTTTTTGATTGTCTCATCAAATCGAAGGTTCCAGCTCCTCGAAGCCTGCTTCAGTCCATAAATGGACCTCTGAAGCTTGCACACCATCCTCGGGTTCCTTGGATCGACAAAACCTTCGGGTTGTGTCATGTACACATCCTCGGTCAAGCTCCCGTTAAGGAACGCGGTCTTGACATCCATTTGCCATATCTCATAGTCATAATATGCGGCTATGGCAAGTAGGATCCTGATGGACTTCAGCATAACTACGGGCGAAAAGGTCTCATCATAGTCAATACCATGAATTTGACGGAATCCTTTCGCCACAAGTCGTGCCTTATACGTGTGCACATTGCCATCCATGTCGGTCTTCTTCTTGAAGATCCACTTGCATCCGATGGGTTTTATCCCTTCAGATGCATCAACCAGAGTCCACACTTGGTTGTCTGACATGGATTGCATCTCAGACTTCATAGCCTCGCGCCATTTCTCGGAATCCGGACTCGCCATAGCCTCTGGGTATGTAGTAGGCTCGTCATGTTCTAGTAACATGAGTTCCTCATTCCCAGTCACGAGAAATCCATATCTCGCTGTCTCTTGGCGAATTCTGTCTGATCTCCGAGGTTCACTCATCAAAGGTTGAGTCACAACCGGCAGTGAAACAAGTT
>NW_010968680.1:2160-2465 GCF_000463585.1 Tarenaya hassleriana | reverse complement strand
CTTCTAGGATTGTGTCAGAGTACATATATCGATAAGGTCTTGAAACGGTTCAAGATGCAAGATTCCAAGAAAGGAACCTTACCGATGAGCAGTGGCACAGTTCTTTACAAGAGTCAGTGTCCTATGACACCTGATGAGCGAGAACGCATGGATCGGATTCCATATGCTTCAGCAATTGGATCCATCATGTATGCCATGCTTTGTACTCGACCGGATGTATCCTACGCGTTGAGCATTACGAGTAGATACCAGTCAGATCCAGGTGAGTCGCACTGGATCGCCGTCAAGAACATCCTGAAGTACTT
>NW_010968680.1:0-523 GCF_000463585.1 Tarenaya hassleriana | reverse complement strand
CGGTCAATTTATCCTTCTCAAGGATAGATCGCATCATTAAACTCGGTATGCTACCGGTTGATGCCATGTCCTACAAAAGAGACAAAACAGAACGAACAAAACAAATGCAGATTCTATTAATGATCTACTACCAGCTAGTCCATCATCAATCAGTGTCAATCTATCTATGATCCACTACCAGCCAGTCCATCATCAAACAATGACAACACAGATGCAAAGATGAGCTATATTCCCATAAAGAAAAATAACCCTACAATAAATTTCTATATGGGACTAAGATCCGTATTTCACATAAGAACAAGTTTTTACACTCAGTCTTATGCTATTTAGGTAGACATCTAATGTCAATCACATCCAATATGGCTCTTAGCCACGATTTTCTACCCTGCCTCACAAAGATAATCCGGCACGCTCAGCTTTGGCATGACCCGTGTTACGGACGATCGATGCCTTGACAGGCGTTCTAGTAATGGGAGGTACACACTTAGCATTACATAAACAAGGGATTTTCGAAACCGCACCT
>NW_010968679.1:0-433 GCF_000463585.1 Tarenaya hassleriana | reverse complement strand
TTAATGGGCCTTCACGCAGTTTGATTAGTGAATTCGCCCTAGGGTTTGAAATCCAAATGCACACACTAACATTTTGTTTTAACCGACTAATTTTGGAGACCAAAGCAAACTTTCTCAACTTGAAATTCAAACTCGGAACGGGATATACACTTTATATCTCTATTTCACCCGTTGACCTATCCAAATTGGATCACACGTATACACTAACATTAATGCCAGCGTTAAAATAAAATGGTAAAAACATCATTTTGGAACGGAAACCTTATTCCATAGTATTTACATGAGATTGCTCTTTTTTATTATATGGACGTCCGAAGATACTTTTTTTTCCGTGTTATTATCATTTTTTTTCTCTATTCTCTTAGGTTGTAGATGGGATGTGTAAAAGAAGTTACATTGATTAAATATATATGTGTATATATATATATATATA
>NW_010968678.1:0-433 GCF_000463585.1 Tarenaya hassleriana | reverse complement strand
CCCGACATTTGCTGGGCCATTTAGAAAGGAGCCCCACTACGAAAGCTGCGCCATTCTGGTTATTGGTAAACGTGTTCGTTGAGACAGTTACTTAAAGAAGAGGGTAGGCCCATAAGGTTGAACTCAAAAACTAGCTCAATGGGCGATGAAAAGCGTTTGAAGCAGGGTTCAATTCCCCAGTTACGAGAATCCTTGTGGATCCCTTTAAGCACTTGTTTTAGAGCCTTTAATTTAACTAGGCAGGATAACTTGACCAAGACGTGTGAACAGCGCCTCTACGCCTATTCGATAGCAGCTTTGACTCTGATTCCGATAAGAAAGGGAATTCCTCCTCTAAGATAAGAGCTGATTCAATAGCCGATTAGACAGCTTCAACCACTAGAAAGATTGAAAGGAGGAAGAAGGCTCTTTCCCCTTAGACGAGAGATGCTGG
>NW_010968677.1:0-433 GCF_000463585.1 Tarenaya hassleriana | reverse complement strand
TTTTTTTTTTTTGCAGATACTCGGATGGAAAACAGTGGTGGTGGTGGTAAGAGTTTCTTAAACTAACAACTGGTGATAAATTTCATAGCTTTCTTTCTATGTGTTCACAATATTTTTAGAAAATATAGATTTTAGACATTAGAACATATATAGTCCATACAACGTGAAATCAACAAAGAGAGTGGCCTTCATTTAGGGTTTACTTATAAATTTAGTTAAAATTTTCTAGGTTTGAAACTGAAATCTTATTGGATTCTAAGGTTTGATAAGCTGTATGATATTGTTACATTATGTAATCTTCTCATCTGGATATTGTTTCTTCTGTTACAAGTTATTTGGATATCGTTTGTTCTATTACATGTCATCGTTTTTTTCCTTTTTTTATTTTCTATTGTTTGTTACAAGATTCCATAACCGAATCATTTTTTATGGG
>NW_010968676.1:0-433 GCF_000463585.1 Tarenaya hassleriana | reverse complement strand
AAAAAGTCAAGTGGTTATTGTAATATCTTTAAACCCTAAATAATAGGATATTTATTAGATAAAGAGCCTAAAACTCCTTTATCATACCATTGATATCTACGTATAATTTGTTATTATTATTATGTACATTTACTATTATTAAATGTTTATGGTTATAATAAATGTGAAATTTTAATTAGTGTTTCGGTAAATGTTGGTGGGCCAACAAGAATCTGAGCGTAACAGCTGCGAAGGAGGACAGGCCTCGTGCATGGGTTTTGTTTTGTTCCTCAGAAACCGTTTTGGGATTTTGGGGTTTTGCATTTAAATTAAATTAATGATGACGTCATCCGATTGTCCGTTACACGTGCGGTTTGATGTTGACTCACCGAACACGTGTGTCTCCTTCTTGGGATACGTGGGTTTGTTAACGAATATCTTTTTTTTTTTTTTT
>NW_010968675.1:0-433 GCF_000463585.1 Tarenaya hassleriana | reverse complement strand
AAAGGAAGACTTGGATTTGGTCGAACAAACGGTTTTCAGATCAAATCAGAGTGTCGGGACGAATTCAGCCTTTTGACTTGAACCGAGTCAATATTTGACTCGGACCGAGTCAGTTCCATGCGAGTCGAAGCCCAGTTGACTCGGTCCAAGTCAGTTGCATGCGAGTCGAAGCCTAGAAAGTGTTTTTGGGCTTGGCTGATGTTTTGACTCGGTCGAGACAAAGTTTTGACTCGGACTGAGTCAACTCTAAATGGACCGAGTCAAAAATTGATAATGGGCTAGGCTGATTCGTTCTGGCTCGACCAGTCAAAGGTTTGACTCGGACCGAGTCAGATCTCGGAAAAAGTTTCCTTTTTCAAGGATTAGGGTTTCAGACTTATAAAACAGGTTATGGATGCCGCCCTAACCAAGAGAGAGTGTCTCTGAACTCCTA
>NW_010968674.1:0-433 GCF_000463585.1 Tarenaya hassleriana | reverse complement strand
CACCACCACCACCATCCACATTGCCGCCATTCACATCGCCCGAAACATCATCATGATGGACATCATCATCATCTTCTTGAACAAGGGCAACTGTATCGTCCTCTTCCTCCTGGTCCAATAAACCTCCGTGGGACCGAACCTCGTCGCCATCCAGGACAACCTCTTCATCATATTCATCGTCATGAGCAACATCATGATGATGATCATCACCGTCATCGTGGACGTCGTCTTCGTCATCGTCATCGTCGTCGTCGAGGGGAACAAGCTGGAGAGTGAGACGACCGTTGGATCTGTGAGCTCGGAAGTACTCGTGGTGACGAACCTTCTCCTCCCGCAATATCAGCCGTCCATCGCTTGTGTAGACACGTGTCAGCACCCACGGCATGTGCGACGGATGATTCCCCGTCCGAGCCAACCCCGAAATCGGCGGCGG
>NW_010968673.1:0-433 GCF_000463585.1 Tarenaya hassleriana | reverse complement strand
TGTTAAAGAAAATAGATCAAAAGATGTTGGATTCAAGAAAGAAAAGATTACAATATATCCCACAAGATCTCCAATCACCCAAATCAAATCAAGTCTTCATAAAATCTGCATCAATCCTAGATATCATAGACGTTGGATATTTATCATGAATGCTACATTTCCTATAGTATGGAATGTAAATATTCACATAGATTTCTTTTCTAAAGCTTTGTATATCATTTAGCCGTTAGTGGACTCTTTGGTTGTATATAAATTAGTCACTTATCATATGAATAAAATATACACAAAATGGGAGCTTAACTCTCCATCTTTTCACTATATTTTACAATCTTTTTCATCATCTATATTCTAAAACTTTTATCTCATTACGCTTGCATACCAAAACCAGATTTTTCTTCTTGTTAAGAATATCACAAACACTAGAAATCTTCAT
>NW_010968672.1:0-433 GCF_000463585.1 Tarenaya hassleriana | reverse complement strand
CCGCCGTAATTGGCGGATAAAACGAGGCCTCGACGGAGATAATGGATGGGAATTCCTACTCTGACTCTAGTTGCGATCTCTAAGCGGGATTTTCAGTCATCTATCCCTTTTCTTGTACTGTGTATTTCCGCTCGGTCTCATTGAGCTTACGGCTCTTATAGGCGATTAGGTGCCCTCTTGCTTGCATAAGAACTCCACCGATGGGAAGCATCGGTATGTATCTCGAACGGCTTAGCATGATCCGGAAAAGGCCTATTGCTGTGAATTTCACTCTTTCTTCTGACTTCGAAGAACTCGAATACTAGGAGCCCTACGCGCTGAGTCGTAGTTCTATTTCGCTGGGTTCTTTGATTAAAGAAAAAAGCGCTGTTATATTATATGGCATATACTTACTATTTTCCCATCAATTCAAGAGATGCTATTGGGTCAATGT
>NW_010968671.1:4768-30516 GCF_000463585.1 Tarenaya hassleriana | reverse complement strand
AATCAATACAAAGTAAAATGTCATATCATGGATCATCCTAGAGCATTACAACCAACAGTCAACACTTTGACTCGGTCGAGTCAAAACCTAGAAAAAACCTAATCCGCAATTTTTAGAGTTCTAATGAAAGGAGAACTCTTGGGAGCCGTCCTAGGGTTATAAAATAGACCTAGCCACGTCCTAGTAGAGAGGAGAGTCTTAGAGAACACTTAGAGACAGACTTTTGGAGAGCTTTTGGTGAGAGAAGAATAGAAGTTCACGGGATTTCGATAAGAAGAAGGAAGATTCGATCGTGGAGACTACACATCTACATGAGCTTTTCTCCTCTTTCTTTATGAGCTTTTTGTTGTTTTCTATGAACCGTGAGTAGATCCACGACTATGGGTTAGGGATTCGTTTGTGTTTTGGGTATGTTAGAACCCTAACTTGGATTTCGACATTACGCTTGTTTCGGTTTTATCGATTTGTGTTTTCTTGCCTATTGGTGTTTGCTGATCACTTGACCAATTGTTTTAGATTCTGAATCACATAGGAATATGGATTTGGTTTCGGATCAAAATCGATAAAATAGATCGTATTATTCACATACGAATATGGTTTGATCGATCTAGGATTGATGATAGCGTTCTTCATGCATCTAGGGTTAACTTGAATAGGTCGGAAGATTGACGAGTTCTCTGTAGGTAGTGAGTTAGTAGACCGAGAGGTGAATTCTCTATTCTTGTTGCTTGATGATTCCCGAATACAAGTACGATGTCGTTATTCTCGCATGCTTAGTAAATACCCATACACGCGAATACGATCCCGATACCCGTAGTCATCCTTGTTTGATAGGTTACTTGTTTTCATTGCTTTCTTATTTCGTTTCCTATAGATTCCATATACTCCCGTCATCACTTGCTTGCTTGCTTTGATCTATTTTCGATTTAGATTTGGATTTAGCAACCGGTCCTCGTGTTTGACCCCATGTTACGACGATCCGTATCCTTGCGGTGAGTTGTGAATCGGGTTATAGATTTTAGACTCGGTACACACGTATCAAGTGGCTTTAGCTCGAGTTTAGGGGCGTGCTCGGAGCTCCAATACGATGTAGGCGAAGTGAGATTTGCTTTTAAGTTCGAGGAACTAACACGGCCCGCGTCACTGGTGACACGGTCCGCGCCAAATCTCTGAGATAAATTAGATGAACTGGAGCGGGCATGTGACACGGGGTAAACTCCGCGTCGGAACTAGCACGGTCTGCGTCCAAATTGACATGACCCACGCCACATCTCTGAGCAAAATCGGGTATCCATCCTTAGCGTCACAGACCTCATCTTCTTCCAGACCATCCGTGCCAGAACTGACACGGTCCGCGTTAATTGTGACACGGCCCGCGCCACATCTCTAAGCAAAATCGGGAAATGGCTATGCTTTTTCAAGGTTCGCGCTCGATCTGTCTCTAGAGTCCATGCAGTACACTCTGCATCCAAGTTGTTTTCATCAAGCAATCTAGTGAGTTCTTAGATCTCTTGTTCGTTACAGAAAAGACTTTCCTCGGTTAGCCCAAGAGAGATCTCCAACGAGTCTATATCTCTGAACTCTTCAATCACATTCTCAAGCTCATCCTCAACTACTTCAACTGCACAAAGTGAGTCGGTGCTAGACGGTTGCTGATACACGCACGGGATAGGAACTAGGCTCGGTGTGAAGAGGTCTTGATAGGCCAAAAGGCTACTCACCAAGAAGGGCTCTTTCGAACTAAAGATGGAGGAAATTCTCAGGCCAAAGGGCACTCGAGAGGGTTTCCAAAGTGATGGAAGATATATTTTAGACTTTGCGAAAGGGAGTGAAGATCCTTTCGGCAATCGTCAAGTAACACTCACAACTGAGGGCGATACACGCTCACTCACTTGCAAAACTCTCGGACACACCAAGAAGAAAAAGAGTAAAACAAACTCGATTTTTATTCAATGATTATCTGCTTATTCCTGACAACAAAGGCCCTTTAAATAGGCTGAGAATGTAGAAAACAATAATGGAAAATAAGTTGCTAACAAGGAAAGGAAATATAATATATAACGGCTAATTAAAAGAAGGAAAGAAAATAATATAATGGAGATAGTTAAGGAACGACTATGTGGGTGATTAAAGAAGGTAATCAGCGGATAATCACTTAAGTAAAGTCCTTAATGTGATTGGTCTTTTCCTTAATTGTCCGCCAAAGACAAGATGACTCTCGGATTCGCCAGTGGGACTTCGCATATTGTCAAGTAGTTTTCGGCGGTTCAGGTGTCCAATACAATCTTCAAGTGTTGTCCAACGAAAGCTCCAAAATGTTTTCCTTTTTGTTGTTTGCCTTCGTTGTTGCTTCCATTGAGTTATCCTCGATCGCTTTATGCAACCATGCTTTCACAAAAATATTGATCTTTGTCCATAGACTTCGGGCTCTTTGTCTCGTAAGTGGTGGTTTGGGCATGGTTGGTATAGTGAGATTAGGTTATGCTCCTTCATCGCTGTAGGCATCTCCTCCTTCGTCCGCAACCAGCTCTCCTTGCCTTTCAAGCGTTTGATCATCCGTGTCCTTACTATCCAAGTCGATGACCACATCATTCCCTCCCCCTTGCAAAGGTTTTGTCCTCAAAACGCGATCTCCTGCATCAAACGGAGATAGATCAGCCGCATTGAAGTAGGAAGAGACGTTATACTCACCGGGTAGTTCCAAACGGTAGGCGTTGTCGTTGATTTTCTCTAGGACATGGAAAGGGATGTCTCCTCTTGGTGCTAGCTTTGAACTCCTCTTGTTTGGAAATCTCTCGGGCCTTAGGTGTAGCCACACCCAATCTCCAACGTCGAATGACACCTTCTTACTTCCTTTGTTGGCTTGTCGCATGTATTGTTCCGTCTTGCGTTGAATATTATCGCGGACCTTGGCATGAAGCTTCTTAACATGCTCGGTCTTTTTCTCTCCATCGAAGAGATCTTAGTTTCAATCACCGGCTCTAAGAGGCTCTCGAATTCAAAACTAAGACAGAAAAATGGAATGGATCCAAGGGGAAGCAAAGGATAGTGGACCTCGGACACACCAAGGCTTGAGTTCGGACACACCAAACTCGTGATCTCGGACACACCGAAGATCGGGATAAATTTCGGACAAATCGAAGAAGAGTTTATAAAACTCGAAATGTTTGAGACATTTTACAAGTCTGATTACAAATGATGCACTACAAAGCCTTTATATAGGCTAGAATTCTCAACTACAACATTAAATGACAAGAACATGCAAGAGGGGTAGGAATCCAATGCATTAAATGATGTGGTTGGTAAGCTATTTGTTGGAGTTGTCTTGATGTTGCATTAAATGAGGTAGTCGGGAAGCTAGTTGTTGGAGTTGCCTTGATGATGAAGAAGTTTCCTTTGGATAATTGTCTTGCACTCCAAACAACTTCCTTTTACTTGGTGGCTTCGCCCGAGGTGGAACTCGGTTTGCCCTTGTGTTTGCTCCATGTATGCTTCCGTTAAGATCTTCGTTTCGAGATGTTGTTGGGTCTGATGTCCTCATCAGTTAACCACTTCGGTTTGACCGTCGGTTTGAGGGTGGCACGTAGTGGAAAACATGAGCTTTGTTCCGAGCTTTCTCCAAAGGGTCTTCCAAAAATAGCTTAGGAACTTTGAATCATGATCCGATACAATGCTTCTAGGCAATCCGTGTAAGGTAAAAAGTCTTTGAAAAAGAGATCGGCGATGTGTGAAGCATCGTTCGCCTTAGCACACGGAATGAAATGCGCCATCTTGGAGAACCTATCCACAACAACAAAAATGGAGTCCTTGTTTCGGATCCGAGGGAGTCCAGAACAAAGTCCATCGATAAATCAGTCAAAGGACAAGATGGAATAGGGAGAGGAAGATACAAAATGTGTGGGTATGTCTTAGATTTTGCTTGATGGCATTGAACACATCGAGCACAAAACCGTTCAACATCCCGTTTAAGGTGTGGCCAAAAGAAATGCTCCTTCACCACAGCGAGCGTCTTGTCCACGCCAAAGTGTCCCATGAGAGCGCCGCCGTGAGCTTCTTGGAGTATAAGTTCCCTCATCGAGCATTGAGGAATGCATAGTCGGCGTTCTCGAAATAGGTAGTCTCCCTCTTTGTAGAATGCTCCTTTTTCGCAGCCTTCGTAGATGTCTCCAAGCTCAGGGTCTTCGCGATATAGCTCCTTGATATGCTAAAACCGAACATCCTAGCCTCCATGGTGGATATGAGTGCATGTTGCCTAGATAATGCATCAGCAACGACATTGTCTTTCCCCTTTTCGTATTTGATGATGTAGGGGAAAGTCTCGATGAATTCCAACCACCTTGCATGTCGTCTCTTGAGTGTAGTTTGACCCTTGAGATGCTTGAGGATTTCGTGGTCTGTATATGATGAACTCCTTCGCCAATAGATATTGTTGCCATGTTTGTAATGCTCGAACTAAGGAGTAAAACTCCTTGTCGTATGTAGGATAGTTGAGCATTGCACCACTCAATTTCTCACTAAAGAACGCCACATGTCGTCTTTCCTGCATTAAGACGGATCCAATACCCAATCCGGATGCATCACATTCAATTATAAATAACTTGTCAAAGTCGGGAAGGACTAAGACGGGTGCGCTTGTGAGTTGCTGTTTCAACATGTTGAAGGCCTTCTCGTGCGCGTCTCCCCACTCGAACGGTCTATCCTTCTTAATAATTGACGTGAGAGGAGCTGCGATACTACTAAAATCACGAACAAATCGTCGATAGAAGCTAGCTAAGCCATGAAAACTCCTAACATGCCCGATGGTAGTAGGAGTTGGCCATACCCGGATCGCCTTGATCTTTTCTTCGTCAACACGTAACCCCTGCGAACTCACAACAATGCCTAAAAAGACAACTTCATTAGTGCAAAAAGTGCACTTCTTGAGGTTAGCATAAAGTTTCTCTCGTCGAAGAGTCTCCATGACTAGCTCAAGGTGTGTCCCATGATCGGTAAGGCATTTACTGTAAATTAAGATGTCATCAAAATAAACTACCACGAATTTACCAATGAAAGCGCGAAGTACATGGTTCATGAGTCTCATGAAAGTACTTGGAGCGTTGGCGAGACCAAAGGGCAGGACAAGCCATTCGTACAACCCTTGCTTCGTCTTGAATGCGGGTTTCCATTCGTCTCCCTCGCGCATACGCACTTGATGATAACAGCTCTTTAGATCCACCTTCGAGAAGATGGTTGCTCCGCTTAGTTCATCCAACATGTCATCGAGGCTGGTATGGGATGTCGATATTTGATGGTAATATTGTTGATAGCTCGGCAATCTACGCACATCCTCCACGTACCATCCTTCTTGGGTACAAGTAAGACGGGCACTGCACAAGGACTCAAACTTTCATGAATATATCCTTTAGACATGAGTTCTTGTACCTGCCTTTGAAGCTCTTTGGTCTCTTCGGGGTTCATTCGATATGCGGGACGGTTTGGAAGAGGAGCTCCCGGCACCAAATCAATTTGATATTCGATCCCCTTAAGTGGTGGCAACCCCGCGAACGTCTTTTCCGGAAACACGTCGCAAAAACGTTCTAAGAGTCGAGTGATCTCCGGAGGTGGTTCGTTTGGTCCTAGGCCTGTACTCATGACATCTTTAAATACCATTAGCAATACATTGCGATCATCAACCAATGCCTTACTTACCACACTAGGTTTCACATAGAAATTCGGTTTCTTGCTAAGTCACCTTCTTTGGATAGCTTGAGCTGCATCTCGTGTACTTGGGATGGGCTAAGAGGGGCCAATGAAATTTTACGTTTGTTAAATAGAAAAGAGTAATGATTGGTCCTACCATCGTGTTTTACCTCTCGATCGAATTGCCATGGCCGGCCAAGAAGTATGTGTCTGGCTTGCATTGGGACCACGTCGCACAATACTTCATCTTGTATCGTCCGATACTAAACGAGACTTTGACTTGCTCATTTGCCTTAAGCTCTCCTTGGTTGTTGAGCCATTGTAACTTGTATGGGTGAGGGTGTTTCTCGATTTGGAGTCCTAGCTTCTTCACCATGTATGCACTAGCAACGTTAGTACAAGAACCACTGTCAATAATTAAACCACATACCTTATTCCTCACGGTACACCGGCTGTGGAATATGGTCTCTCGTTGTGCGGTTTCTTCTAAGTTGGTCATGGCACTTAAAACTCATCGTGTGACAAGTAGCTCTCCACTATCGGGATATTCTATCTCTTCATCAACGTTTTCTACTTCTTCCTCGTCCATGGATTCATATTCTCCCGCTTCGGTGAGGATCATCACACGGTTGCTTGGGCAATCCTTTGCATAGTGCCCTCGTCCCCTGCACTTGTAACAAACGATTTCACGTGTTCTAAGATCCATAGGGTTTGATTTATTACCTTTGTACACGTCCTCCTTTGACGTAGCTATCGCTTTACCCTTGTCTCGTGTCCGAGTTTCCGCTTGGTTTGATTTGCTTGTGTTGGCCGAAACTCCCTTACTCTCGGTTCGGTACGACATTTGGCTTGGTGCGGTCGTTCGTGCTCGGTTTGCTCGGAGTTGCTTCTTGATGATTTGCTGTTCAATTTGTATTGACTAATGAAGTAGCTCTTGCAAATCATGATACACTAACCTTTCCACCTTGCGAGCAATTCGTTCTTGTAGTCCATCCACAAATTGAGCCATCACCGTTTCTTCACTCTCGTCCAATTCTAACCGATTTCGGAGGTATTCAAATTCCTCGAAGTATTCTTCCACCGATCTCATTCCCTGCATTAAATTGCAATATTTTCTTTGCATATCTCGGTGAAAATGAGGAGGGACATACCTACGTCTCATCATTAGTTTCATCTCACGCCATGTTGCAACCGGTTCATAGCGTGCTCTCCTCCTTTCCGCTATCTCGCGATCCCACCATGCTAACGCATTGTCGGTGAGTTGTGCAGCGGCGTATTGCACCTTCTTGTGCTCCGAATACTCATAACAATCAAAGATATTATCCATCCGCCTTTCCCAATCGAGATAGGCATCCAGATTAACACGACCAACAAAAGTAGGTAATTTCACTTTAAGATCGTTACCACTTTGTCGCCTATAACGTTGTTGTCCTCGATCATAATCGTCTTCTTCATCCGACTCTTCTTGCTGGGTCTGGGGCCTCACGTTTCTATGCCTTTGTGGAGGTTCTGGAGGAGTTCATTCTCCATCTCTTGCAGCATCTTCACGTTGCGGAAGGTTAACCCGAACAGATTCCAATCTCCTCGGTGACTCCTCTAAACGAGCTAGTCGGTCTTGTATGTCTTGCAAGATTTGTGTCAATGCGGTGTTGCTAGCTTCTCCTTCTCCCGACATACTTCTTTTGTTTTGTTTTTTAACAGGTTATAATAAAATAGAACAAAAACTAGAACAAAGAAACGAGAATAGAAGAAGATAACGGTACATTGACTTGTCGGTGGGACTGTTTTGTGTTGTTTTTTATTTTCTTCAAAACAAAAAGAAATAAACAACTTGAAATGAAATGAAATAGAACAGGGATAGAGTTACCTCGCGGTGGTCCTTGACCGGGCTCTGATACCAAAAATGATACACGCACAGACTAGGAACTAGGCTCAGTGTGAAGAGGCCTTGATAGGCCAAAGGGCTACTCACCAAGAAGGGCTCTTTCGAACTAAAGATGGAGGAAATTCTCAGGCCAAAGGGCACTCGAGAGGGTTTCCGAAGTGATGGAAGAAAGATTTTAGACTTTGCGAAAGGGAGTGAAGATCCCTTCGGCAATCGTCAAGTAACACTCACAACTGAGGACGACACACGCTCACTCACTTGCAAAACTCTCGGACACACCAAGAAGAAGAAGAGTAAAATAAACTCGATTTTTATTCAATGATTATCTGCTTATTTCTGACAACAAAGGCCCTTTAAATAGGATGAGAATGTAGAAAACAATAATGGAAAATAAGTTGCTAACAAGGAAATAAAATATAACATATAACGACTAATTAAACGAAGGAAAGAAAATAATATAATGGAGATAGTTAAGGAACGAGTATATGGGTGATTGAAGAAGGTAATCAGCGGATAATCACTTAAGGAAAGTCCTTAATGTGATTGGATTTTGGTCTTCGTCCTTAATTGTCCGCCAAAGACAAGATGACTCTCGGATTCGCCAGCGGGACTTCGCGTATTGTCATGTAGTTTTCGGCGGTTCAGGTGTCCAATACAATCTTCAAGTGTTGTCCAACGAAAGCTCCAAAATGTTTTCCTTTTTGTTGTTTGCCTTTGTTGTTGCTTCCATTGAGTTATTCTCGATCGCTTTATGCAGCCATGCTCCCACAAAAATATTGATCTTTGTCCGTAGGCTTCAGACTCTTTGTCTCGTGAGTGGTGGTTCGGGCATGGTTGGCATAGTGAGATTAGGTTTTGCTCCTTCATCTCTGTAGGCATCTCCTCCTTCGTCAGCAACCAGCTCTCCTTGCCTTTCAAGCGTTTGATCATCCGTGTCCTTGCTGTCCAAGTCGATGACCACATCAGTTGCTTCATAGTCTGATCAAGTGTAAACTAAACCGTCTCATTGCTGATTTTCATCGTTAGACGTCCTACTCGGATGTTACTACAGCATCGGCGGTATAAAGAATGGACGCTGATGCGCACACACCGAGTCTTATATTTAGTACCCGATTCGTACCACTATCCGCAAGTATACGGTAGTTGTAGTACCGGGGTCGAACACGAGGACTAGGATGTATTAGTCTATCTCTAAGCTAGATTAGGTGGTCGAGTAAAAATGTGGTTTGTGGTAAGTGTCGGAATACGAGAAAGCAAGTAAAATTAACGGTTTGTAAACGATGAATTTAGGCGTTGTAGGTTCGGGATCCCTTGTGAATCGAATGGACGGTTAGTGATGCTACGATGTCTTCGGGTTCTCTCCCACATCACCTTTCATGGAACTTCTCCTACTGAACTTGTTGGATGTATGGATGCGTCATTTGGCTAATTTTGCAATTGTCGCCTCAAACTCTTGAAAAGGGATGTCATAAATGTCGCATCCACATGCCGCATCAATCCAAGACCGAGTGTCATCCTTCAACCCATGGATAAAGATGGATAGGAGGTAGTCTCTCTCCATTCCATGGTGAGGGCTAGGGATGGGCACGGGTCGGGTACCCTGAGTTTTTAGGGTACCCTGGCTTCGTCTTCGTCTTCGCGGGTTTTGAGAAAACGCTATCTCATTTTCGTTTTTGTCAAATCCGGGTACACGTCGCTGAATTCGATTACCCGAGGGTACCCGAACCCGTCCAATTCGTTAGAAAATGTTGACTTTTGTTGACTTTAAGGGTATTTTAGTAATTTAATATAAAAATATTTTAAATAATTATTGTAAATATATCAAAACATCAAAGATATAATTGTCATTTTATTTGTATCCGGGTACCCGAGGGTACTCGTCGCCATTTAAACGAAACCCGGACTCGAACCCGCAATCCAGATTTTTTGCTTCATCAAACCCGTTTTTGTCTTCGTTATATAAAGGGTATCCGTGTTTCGAGTACCCGTGAGACCGGGTACCCGAAAACTCGCAGGTTTCAAGTACCCGCGCCCACCCCCTGATGAGGGCACATTCTTTGATATTCCTTAAAGCGGTCCCATGCATCATGGAGATACTCCCCATCCTCTTGCACGAAGGCATTGATCCGATTCCTCGCATGTTGAGTCTTGGTAGGGGAGTAGTATTGCATAAAGAACTGTTCTTCCATCTCATCCCATGTCGAGATAGAGTTTGATTCAAGAGTATAGAGCCAATCTCTAGCTCTCTCCGTAAGCGAGTAGGGTCTTCAAGAGTAATCACCGGTCCCTTCTTGATTGCCTTACAGTTCATCTTGAAGTTTGTAAGGTGAGCATTCGGGTCCTCGTTTGGTCTCCCATAGAAACTCATGTTGTTGAGCATTTGAATGCATTGCAGTAGGAGTTCGAAATCTTCTAACGGTCCTCGATTGATGCATGATAGTAGCTGAGTGTGCTTCGATTGTGTGTACGTTCGAAGCGTTCTAGGGGCTGCTTGGGCTGGACCTCTTTGGGCATTGGCCCCTCTCAACAACTCTTCGGTCATTTCGGGTTGTTCTCTTCGTGCGTTGTTTTCTCTCAGCATTTCTTCGGCCATTCCCTACTGTCTTTGCTGTCTCTGAGCGAAGCGTAGAGTCCTTTCTATTTCGGGGTCGCAGACGAGTTGATCTCTACTGGTTGTGCTTCTTTTCATGCACCGGAAGAGTTGCGCACCAAAGAGACAAAACGAAGCGAAAGTGCCGTGAAATGGTTATGTCACAAAGTAATCCAAGCAAGATTCCAAGCAATGGTGATCTAGAAAAAATCTAGACTAACACGAAAACGTCTAGTCCCCGGCAACGGCGCCAAAATCTTGATGCGCACACACCGAGTCTTATATTTAGTACCTGATTCGTACCACTATCCGCAAGTATACGGTAGTTGTAGTACCCGGGTCGAACACGAGGACTAGGATGCATTAGTCTATCTCTAAGCTAGATTAGGTGGTCGAGTAAAAATGTGGTTTGTGGTAAGTGTCAGAATACGAGAAAACAAGTAAAATTAACGGTCTGTAAACGATGAATTTAGTCGTTGTAGGTTCGGGATCCCTCGTGAATCGAATGGACGGTTAGTGATGCTACGATGTCTTAGGGTTTGTCTTCCTATTGGGGGTTTCAAGCACTTCTTCTAGAGTTTGTCTCTCCCGAGCTTAAACTCACTAATTAATTCACCCATTTCCCAATGATCCAAATGATCTCTAGATGCATTAATATACCCCATCATGAACCCTAAGCAAGCTAAGCCATCTCCCAATGTGAATAACTCACTTATTTGACATTTGGTTCCAAACATCATTCCCATATCCCTATGATCAATGTGTTCTATGGTCATATCAATTAGGGTTTCATCCAAATCAATAGCGTTAAGCACAAAACATCAAACCAATGGAAGAAAACTCAAAGACATTATAGATTAAGTTTAGTTGTCCATACAAAAGTGGGGATCCCTCACCCACAACAAAATCTCTACTCCATATCTAGTGATCCAAAACAGAAAACAAAGATGTAAAACATAGAAAAGGATAAGAAATGCTCAAGATGGTCTTCAATGGTGGTCTCCTCCTTCAAGATGTCTCCCTAGGTCTCCCAAAATCTCCCTTTTGCTCTCCCAAAGTGTTTCTTCTTCTCCAATCTCCAGCCCTCTCTCTCTTTCCTCTAAAATCCCCTTTTATGAAAGTGCAGAATTAGGTTTTCTCCTAAAAAATCGGGCTTTTTCTTTTTGGGCCAGTTTTGATTCCGAGCGGTCGCTCATTTTCTCTTCAGGGTCGCCCGTTTTCTTCTTCATGGTCGCATGTTTCCTGTTAGCGAGCGACCGCCTGTTGTAACGAGCGACCGCTCGTTCTTCAATCCGTCAAGGCGACCGCTCGGTTGTGCGGGCGACCGCTCGTTCTTCAGGGTTTTGACACCGAGCGACTGCTCGGCTGAATGGGTGGGCCGCTCATTTTCTCTGAGTTCTCTCGGACTTCTCGATTCCTCTTCTTTTCCGTGCCTCGCGTGCAAATATCCTCGTTTGATCATCCTGTAAGGAAAACAGAAGAAAGAATCCTACCCATGACCGTCTAGCGTCGTAGTATGCCTAAAATGTGGGAAGAATCGTGATGTAAGACGCTAGAAAAACCCGTAGAAAACCCGTGTGATCAAATCCCCCCAGACTTGAGGTTTGCTCGTCCTTGAGTAAATGTGCGTATAAAACTATCCGAGGGATGATAAGATATAGTCAAATTACAAATAGGGGTTTCGAGTGGATTGGTTGTACTGGTTAAAATTGCTATGAACGAAATCGAGTTTGGTATACTTTATCCTTTCCAACATTCAAACGAAAATTTGCCAATGGGATTTCTATTGCTCCTGCGATCCTAGCGAAGTGATTTTACTTACCGAGCATATCTCCTGAACACATCCCAAATGGGACTTCTAGAAGCTACTTAGCCTATAACTTCATTGTTATCCATTGCCCCCTATCTTTCTTTTTATTCGTGTCTCGTATTCTTTTTCTTTTCTCTCTCTTTTTTTTTTCAAATGATGCAATCCCGGGCTTCTAGGATGTTAAAATTTGACAAGTTCACTCTTTCTCTTCTTTTTCTCTTTTTTTTTGTGTCATTGTCCCACAACTTAGACCCGAACCTTCGTTTTCGATGCACTCATGTCCCCGAATGATTTTCATTAACGAGCTAATGACAGAGGAGTGCCGGGATGCATCGTATTTTCCCGGGGCTTGTTGCTACTTATAGGCTTCCTAACTTAGAGGTCAAAGGGTGGTTTTTTTAGGGAGATGTTAGCGCTTGGTTTGTAACCTCTACTCCACCTAGATCTTAGAAAACAAAATTATCCCACGTGACATCCCTTCGCTTTAGGATTGGATCAGCTATTTCTAACTTACTCGACAATCCATTCAACGCTTTAGATAAATCTAAACTTAGCCCCTAAAACCTGTCCAAGCTAGTCATCACTCTACCCCCATATCATTATCCGACTAAACCTTGAGAGAGAAAAATCTTATGCAAGTGTATGCATGCACTCCTAGACCTATATGTATATATGCGACCTATCAATGACAAATCATGCAAGTATGTACAAAATGCAAGACATTTTTTTTATGAATATGGAATGAATGATTCTAAGTGCATGGGTACGATGTACGTTAGTGTCACTCCCCCCCCCCACACTTGAATCAAACATCGTCCACGGTATTTACTCTCGCCTAGGGGGGAGATGCCAAAGAGGAAATAAGGAATGTATGGATTGAAGTGGATGAGGGTGTTACCTTTTTGCGATGAGGTGGAATTGTATTCCCATTTCGCTTTCGTGGATGTCGTAGATCCATGAAACCTATGCAATGTGAGAACGCTACAATGCAATGTAATGTTAGCTAAAATGAATGCACATGGATAAGAGTTGAGAGATGGGACCGATCGGACCTTTAGCAGGACCCGTGAGATGAGGACTCTTGTTCGGAGTCTGTGCCGAGATCTGATGAGACGTCAAATTGGATGCCTTTTTCGGTGAGAGGGGATATCACAAAATAAGCCATGTTGAACGACCGACACTTACTCTCGACGTCTACAAACCTCGACAATATGTCCCCGTTTTGTTCCTTGACGAAATCGTTCTCCCAGAGGTGAATGTAGTTGATCGTGTCCCCGTGGATGGAGTCATGTGCGTACGGTCTGAGGTCGATGCCCACTCTCTCTACCATCATGGTTACGATTCCTCCAAAACAAATTGAATCGGTTGTTGAGAAAATTACCTTATGCATGTGCAGCACGACCCTTGATGCGACGTCCGCAACCTCTAACTGGTTGTTCATCATGAAGTGGAGAGGTTCCATGAGCATGTTGAGTTCCGTGATGGAGGCGGTCTGCGTATGCTCTCGTGCAAATAGAGTAGAGGCCATGAATTGCTGGAGGTAGCGGGGTGCGGGATGGCGTATCATGAGGGCATTGAGTTGCCAAGGAGTAAAGGTCACGGCCGCTATCTGTGTCCAGAAGCTTCTAGTCTTGGCGATCGTGATCTTCGGGATTGTCGCCGTGTTGCCGAATTGAACGCCCAAAATTTGAGCGAGTTGCTCCATCTTGAGGTAGTATTGGCGCCCTTCTAAACGAAATCCGAAGTAGCTGCAGCGAGGATCGGCGTCTCTCGGGATGAAGCATTGGAATGTGCAGGCGAATTCCGTTATCAGTGAACGGTATGTGTGGGGGTTGGCACGAAATAGATGTTCCCATCCGGCGAGTTGAAATATACCCTCGATCCTCTCATAAAGTTGCTTCGGTCGAATGCCATGATGCATGAACTTTGAGGCCTTGATTCCCCTCTACTAGATCTGGTGTAGAAGAAATGCCTCCTCGTTGGATCGGGGTTGAAATTGGACCGGTTCCTCGTGATCTTGCTCGACATCTACACGGATTTCATCCACAAGACTTGAAAAATGGACATTTTGTGGCTTGAAGTCTTGTAGCTCTGGTATCGTGTCCGAAATGTATTTCCGTACTCTTCCCCATCGGCCGCTGGAATTCATCTGAAATAACTCAAAAATCGGAAAACCTGATCAGAGAAAACGGGCGGGTCGCCTGAAAAAACGGGCGACCGCTCGTTTTGTGAAGTCGAAAAATTATGATTCCAAGCGATCGCTTGATCGGTCGCTCGACATTCGAATTTTGGGAGGAGCGAGCGCTCCGTCTGTTTTCACGGGCGACCGCTCGTTTCTCCTGTTTTGCAAGTGGGCGACCGCTCGAAGAAACGAGCGGTCTGCCCATTTTGTCTGTGAGAAAATTTGCCGAGCCAAAAAACGAAGAAATTCGACATAAACCGATCTCGATGATATCAATCACCCCCAAATCATGTCAAAACATCATATCAATTCACAGAGGTCCAAAAGAAGGTAACATACGTCAAAAGTAATAGAAAACACACATAAACATAGTTCGGTGAAAGTGAAAGAATGTGCTATCTATCGGTGATCGAGTCAAGGGGCCGTCTTCTTGCTCCCCTTGCTGGTGCCTGATGGAGAGGAGCTTTCGGTCATGCTCCCCGGAACTGATTCTCCAGCATCGGAATCCTCATCATCCATCATCCTCTCCATCGCGCGTATGATCTCACGCTGAGCGCTCTCGATAGAAGTGGTGAAGGTGGCTTCTAGATTGGTGAGTGATCACTTGCGTGACGAGTCTTAAATTTATAACCCGAAACACGACTAATCCGCAAGTATACGGATGTCGTAGTACCGGGGTCGAACACAAGGACTTAAGCGGTCAAGCTAGGAATCGATTAAAACTAGGAAAATGGTGAGAATAAAATTGGAGAATTGTTTTTATGGTTTTTCAAAGTTGCTGAAAATTAAATGAGAGAAATAAAATCAAAGACAACAATAATTCAAGAGAAGATAATCGATGGGAAAGGTTATGGGAATCGGGATTGACCGATCATGCAAGGATGCCGTAAGGAATTATGGACCTAGATCATGCTTGTTCTAAAGTGAGAAATTCGAAGACTAAGGTCAGGTTCGGTTCTTTTGACCCGAAACCCGTTATCCAAGAGAGTACTCTATCCACTTTCGTGGTTTAGAGTGAAATTTTCGAATGCAATAAATTCCCTTGTCACGATCCTAGATTGAATTGAACCGAATTTCTTCGCATTCAATCTCAACTCATTTCAATGAATGCACCAAGAATCAAGAATCCACGTCTCTATGAAATTCTCAATCATAAATTCTACCCATAAGATTTTTATCCAATGGGAAGCATTAAATCGAATTTCTTCGCATTCAATCTCAACTCATTTCAATGAATGCACCAAGAATCAAGAATCCACGTCTCTATGAAATTCTCAATCATAAATTCTACCCATAAGATTTTTATCCAATGGGAAGCATTAAATACCATTCATTAAACTCTAGCAATCAAACCCAAACTATTGCATCACTCAATTCAACAAATCCTAGGTTTCCCTAAACATTCATTCAAGAGAGATGAGAGATAATCATGAAGAACAAAATTTTATTCATTGCAAGAGTTTGAAAGCATAAACAAGACACAATCTTGGGTCCAAAGGTGAAGATAATCATCCTTATATGAGGGCTAATCCCTCATCCCACAACAAGAAACTACTCATAAACCATGTTCAAGAACACCAAAATAGCTAGAGGAAACATAGAGAAAGAAAGGGAAAAAGATGAGAGATTTTCAATAGGATCTTCAATCTTCAAATCAAAGCAAACTCCTTGTTTCTCCTTCAAGATCTCGGCCTAGGTCTTCTGGAGGATAGAAAATCGCCGCCTCTTGTATTCCAAAATCGAGCTCCCTTCCAAAGTTAAAAAAAAAACGGACTTAATCTGTTTCCAGGTCACGCGGTCCGCCGGACCAACGTCAGCCGGACCAAGGTTTGGTCCGGCGGACCGGGAGTAAATGAAGCACGAAAACTCGGCGCAAAACGGTCCTGGTCCGGCTGACCAGAACTAGTCAGCTCCGGACCAGGGTGTTAGACAGACTTCCTCGGCTGACCGGGCGAGAGACTGGCGGACTGGGCTTTGTGCAGAGATGTGCTGGTCCGGCGGACCAGAACTGGTCAGCTCCGGACCAGCTGCACCTCGGGTCTAGTCAGGTCATCTTCGGCGGACTGGCTGACTGAGGAGGCACGTCATCCTGGTCCGGCTGACCAAAACTGGTCAGGTCGGGCCCAGACGTTGATTGTCTTGGTCAGCTCGGCTAGGTCGGAGCGTGCAGGCGGACTGGTGGTTTCTTCTGGTGGTCCGGGGCTGACCATATTTGGTCAGCCCCGGACCAGCGTGTTTTTCACTTTCCTTCTCGTTTTCTCTTCTCCAACTGTGCACGATTGGTCCGCCGGAGTAAAGTCCGGTCAGGGGCAGACCAATAGCCTGTTTTCTCCATTTTTCGCCGAATTTCTGCGTTGTGCTCTCGAGGTCCTGCCAAAGTCAAGAAATAGTCCCAAAACCCTAGAATGGCTCTACAAATGCCTAAGAATGTGTGGAAACCGTTTAGAAACCAAAGGCATACTCGTATAAAGTCCAGATAAAATCCGAGCCATCAGTGAGCTGGTCTTCCATCAATTCTTCGATCGATGTGAGTCGGGGGCCTAGCTCTTTGGTGGCGGTGAGACGGGTGTCAAAGCTTTCCAGCTTCTGCAGAATGAGGTCTACTCGAGGATCGGGGGCGGATGTTGATGGACCTTCATTGCGTTGGGTTGGTGCCCCACCTCTTCTTCCCCTCGGGTCTCTTACTCGAGCTGGAGCGATGTCGAGGAAGTCTAGTCACAGCGTTGCGGGTGTGAACACCTCTAAGGAATTATTTGGGAGCATTATGTATCTCTTCAATCTGTCATCTCTCGTGTAAACCCATTCAGACCCCTTTCATCGAATATGTCCTCTGAGTCGAAGAGCTTCCATGTTCAGGAGGACAATGGTATCGAAGATGTTGGCTTGGAAGAAGGTGATTCCCGTGTCCACCCGTTGAGCTATCTTTGTGATCATACCGCCCACGCAAATTCATGTCTCGTTGGCCTTGGTGTGGGCCAATGTGTGTAGATGCATGGCTATCCGCGAGGCCAAGTCTATATCTGTCCACGGAGCCCGAACGCATGAGTCAAGTGATGGTCCTTCATGGAACTCAATTTGGTGCCATCTGCAAAGGTATATTCGATATGGATTGGGGCATTGGGTTAGGGCGAAGAAAATCGAATGATTTTTCGCGGAACTGACAAAACGAGGGGGCCGCCTGTTTTCACAGGCGGTCGCTCGCTTTACGAGCGATCGCTCAATCGACCGCTGGGTGAATGGGCGACCGCTCTAGCGGTCGCTCACTGGTTCGGATTACCGATTCCTTGGCCGGAAATCGGGATTTTCCGGCCGAAATCGAGCAATATCAAGCTTAATATCTATACCCATCAAAATTTCCGACCTACCCTTATCCTAAGCACCCTAATGACACAAATTTGAGCGAGAAAATTACCGGTTAGGAGTTTTGGGACGAGTGAGAACGCGTGGGGGGGGGGCTGGCGGGGAGATTGCGGAACGACGACGACATAGAGAGGCTTCGGGGCAGCGGAATCGGGCACAGAGTGCGTGGAGGAACGTTCGCCGGTGAGAGAGAGAAAAAGAGAGGGAGAGGGATTTGCGGTGTGTGTAAGTGGCGCCCCTCTCCCGAAACTGGGTTAAAATTAGATTTTTTGATCGAGCGGTCGCTCGATTTCCCGAGCGATCGCTCGATATATATATATATATATATATTTTGAAATGAAGCAGGCGGTTGCTCGAAATAACGAGCGACCGCTCACTTGCGTTTTTCCTGTAATCCGACGCTTGATGAAGATTTTTCCCGTTTCTCGCTCCCTCGATGAAAGGACTTGGTTTGGCGAGAGTGTATGAGAGAATTTGGAACCCTTCTAGCGAAAACGAAATAGAAATTGACGAGGTTTGAAGAATTTACATCCCGGGGTTAACCGGAGTTGCTAGTTATAAGGTCATAGCTAGACCGAGATGTCATTCCATTGATTAAAGAGAGGGAGAGTACAGAGGTACCTCCTCCCGGTTTAGTATTCCCTGGATTGTACGGTTTGATCCTTTGGGTGTTGACCATGAACGATCCGCCTTTCCCGTTGTCGAGTTCCACCGCTCCATGCGACGTGACGTTCCTTATGATGAATGGTCCCGACCATCTTGATTTCAACTTACCTGAAAAAAACTTTAGTCGAGAATTAAATAAAAGTACGATGTCACCTTGTTGGAAGTTTCGGTTGAGGATATGGCGATCATGCCATTTCTTGGCCCGCTCCTTATAGATTTGTGCGTTCTCATATGTGAAGCGAATTTTCTCCAAGTGGTGGAGCTCTAGCGTTCGTTTTTCGGCTGCGGACTTCCAATCATAATTCAGCGCCTTTATAACCCAGCACGCCTTGTGCTCCAACTCGACCGGTAGATGGCAAGTTTTCCCATACACGAGTTGGAACGGATTCATCCCTATGGGCGTCTTGAACGCCGTTCTATATGTCCAAACCGTGTCTTCGAGCTTCAAGGCCCAGTCTTTCCTTGACTTAGCCACTGTTTTCTCCAATATTTGTTTGATCTCCCGGTCTGATACTTCCACCTGTCCACTCGTTTGTGGATGGTATGCAGTTGCAACTCTATGGTGGACACCATACTTTGTCAAAAGGGTTTGGATTACCCTATTAACAAAGTGTGCACCGTCATCGCTTATCACCACTTTTGGCACTCCAAACCTTGGAAATATTATCCGTTTGAACATCCTTGTCACAGTGCTCGAGTCATTCTTGGGACTTGCTAACACTTCTACCCACTTCATGAAATAATCCACCGCCACAAGGATGTATAGATTCCAGAAGATGAGGGAAATGGTCCCATAAAGTCTATCCCCCAAACATATAAGGTTCTACCTCCAAGATGTAATTTTGCAGTGCTTCATTTCTCCGGGATATGTTGCCCGTCCTTTGACAAGCATCGCATGAGCTCACAAAAGTGTGGACGTCCTTGAACAATGTCGGCCAATAGAAACCTACTTGTAGGATCTTCGCTGCGGTCTTAGCTGAGGCGAAATGGCTAGCATAGTCCGAGGCATGGCAATGATGTATGATCTGGTGTACTTCCTCCTCCGGGATACATCTCTGAAACAATCCGTCCTTACCCCTCTTAAACAAGAAGGGCTCATCCCAAAAATAATCTCTAACGTCATGGAAGAACTTCTTTTTTTCGTTGTAGCTCAACTCCGGGGGTACTACCTTGGGAACCAAATAATTAACGAAGTCTGCATACCAAGGTGTCACGCCCTTGATCTCCAGTGATAAGATTTGCTCTTCCCTTAGTGAATCGTTGATAGATATGGCTCCGGGTATCTCCAATCTCGACGAGTGATCCGCCACGGTATTTTCCGTTACTCTCCTATCGCGGATTTCCAAATCAAACTCTTGCAACAGCAGTACCCATCGAATCAGTCGAGGTTTGACATCCTTCTTCGTAAGCAAATACCTCAATGCGGCATGATCCGTATAGACGATAACTTTGGACCCCACCAAGTACGATCTAAACTTCTCGAAAGCAAATACTACAGCAAGGAGCTCTTTCTCCGTGGTGGAGTAATTCATTTGAGCGTCGTCGAACGTCCGACTTGCGTAGTATATGGCGTAATGCTTTCCATCTTTCTTTTGTCCCAAAACGGCTCCGACCGCAAAGTCGCTAGCATCACACATTAATTCAAAAGCAATGCTCCAATCCAGGGGTTGAATAATAGGAGGTGATACTAGTGCCTTCTTCAATATCCTGAATGCCTTGTGGCCTCCTCATTGAACTCAAATGGGACGTCCTTGCCCAAAAGTGCAGTCAAAGGTCTAGCTATCGTCGAGAAATCCTTGATAAATCTCCTGTAGAATCCGACGTGACCCAAGAAACTTCAGAACATTGGTCGGTGGCGGTAGCTTCTCAATCACTTCCACTTTCGCTCTATCCACTTCTATCCCCTTGTCTGAAATTCGATGACCAAGTACAATGCCCTCTCGCACCATGAAGTGGCATTTCTCTCAATTCAAAACCAAATTCGCCTTGAGACACCTGTCTAATACTCGATGGAGATTGGTTAAACACGCATCAAAGGAGGGTCCATGGACAGAAAAATCGTCCATGAACACCTCCATAATATCTTCAATGACATCGGAGAAAATAGCCATCATGCATCTTTGAAAAGTTGCGGGGGCATTGTATAATCCAAATGGCATGCGTCTATATGCGAAAATGCCGTAAGGGCATGTGAATGTTGTTTTCTCTTGGTCACTCGGATGGATAGGAATTTGGAAGAAACCGGAGTAACCATCGAGAAAACAACAATAAGAATGCAGTGCAAGCCTCTCTAACATTTGATCGATGAATGGAAGGGGAAAGTGATCCTTACGGGTGTTTGTGTTAAGTTTTCGATAATCAATGCACATGCTCCATCCCGTAACAGTTCTAGTCGATATGAGTTCATTGTTTTCATTAGGAACGACTGTGATTCCTCCCTTTTTAGGCACGGCTTGCACCGGACTAACCCAAGAGCTATCCGAAATCGGGTAAATCATACCCGCATCTAACAATTTCAAGACCTCTTTCTTGACTAATTCTTTCATGTTCAGGTTTAGTCTACGTTGATATTCGATTGACGATTTGGTATCATCCTCTAAATGTATGCGATGCATGCAAAGAGAGGGGCTAAGACCCTTGATGTACCTAGGACTTCCCTGTATTGCCTAAGCAACTTGGTGAGTTTTTCTACTTGATCCTCATCTAGTGCATCATTAATGATAATGGGGTAAGTAGAATTTACGCCGAGAAAGACGTACCTTAGCCCTTGAGGTAGAGGTTTTAGTTCAACCTGTGGAACATATTTGGGATCCCAATCAGCATGTGTATCTCCTCTCGGGGCTTGAGGTGCATCAAGGAAGGCTTGAGTGGCCGAAAAGATGGCTTCGGGACGTGAATTTTCTATTTCAGACGCAAACGGGCGGGTCGCCCACTTTTCGGGCGGATCGCCCATTTCGAGCAGGAGCCTAATTTCTCGAGCGGTCGCTCGTTTCCTCAAATGCAGGATCCAAATGTCTCAGAACTTTCGAGCGGGTCGCCTGAATTTCAAGGCGGTCGCTCGCTGCCTCCGAAGATGAGTCGATTTTGCTCAGAGAATATGAGCGGGTCGTCCATTCTTGCGGGCGGTCGCCTACGTCTGCTGGTTGAAGATCGATTTTTCCCAGGGAATTCGAGCAGTCCGCCCGAAAAAACGGGCGGTCGCTCGTTTTTCCCTGAATTCCAATATCCTCAGATGAAATCGGGCGGTCCGCCCGAAATTCTGGGCGGGCCGCCTGAAAAACTGCAAAGTCCTCTTTTTCCTCTTCCCGATCATTCAAGACTCGTCTTATCTCCTCGATCTCTTTCCAATTAATTACTATATAAGCTTGCTTCCGCGACCATAAGTGATACTTCAAGTGGATCTACTTCGTGGAACTCTCTGATCACTTCTTCCGCCATTGCCTCAAGTATATATGCATAACATACTGTATCATTGGTCGAAGGTTGCTTCAAATTCTGATCGAGTGTGAATTCAACAGTTTCGTCCTCAATTTTCAACGTTAATCTTCCAGCTCGGACATGAACTACGGCATCCGCTGTGCTCAAGAATGGGCGGTCCAAAATGATTGGAACTTTAGAGTCCTCATCCATGTCTAGCACTACAAAATCCACTGGAACATAGAATCCGCCAATCTTGAGGGGTATGTCTTCTAAAATCCCTGCTGGATACTTGATAGATCTGTCCGCTAGTTGTAAGCCATCCTCGTGGGTTTCAAGTCGCCTATATTCAACTTCTTGTAAATGGATAGTGGCATCAAACTCACGCTAGCTCCAAGGTCGCATAATGCTCTATCAATCTCAATATTCCCCAACTTGCATGGAATAGAGAAACTTCCCAGATCAGATATCTTCGGAGGAAGTTCATGCTTTGTAATGGCTGCGCTAATTTCAGTGCTCAATGTTACAGTCTCTTTTTCCACTACCCGCTTCTTCGTCAAAATATCCTTGAGGAATTTCGCATATGATGACATTTGGAGAATTGCCTTATGGAAAGGCATTGTAATCTCCATCCTCTTCAGGATTTCCGCAAACTTTCCAAATTGGCTGTCCTCATTAAATGTCTTTAAACGAGAAGGAAAGGGTATTGGGGGTACCTTGGGCGGAGACGGAATGTAGACCGGTTCTTTCTCCGGTTCTTGCACTTTAGGAGTATCTTCCTCTACCGTCTTGCCTTTTTCCTCTCTTGTTAGCCTTGGAGGCGCTGTCTTTTCAACCATCGGATGGATGATCTCCAGAAGTTGTTTTTGTTGGGATATCTACGGGTTCCTAGCATGCGATCATATCGATCTAAGGTTTGGTTTACTAGGTTTCATGCAGCGGAAGAAAATCTAAACCTAGTCAAACGTCACACGCAACCAAACTCGCAAAACCCGAAAGATCGTGTATATCACCGAGGGAATCGTTACTTACCTCGTTCTCGATGAGTCTTGAAGTTTATTTTGATCCGGGGCCTGTTCTAAATCACCAAGAGCTGAAAGTACAGCTCCTCTACACGTATCCACACCGACGGGAAGGATTCCAAACGATTTGGAACGAATCTGCTAGGATTAGTGAAGAAAAGGGTAACTCAAGAGACGAGATCCAATCCCGGGACAATAGAAATCGAAGAGAACAGCTTCTCTAGGGTTCTAGGATGTTTCTCTGAGTTTTTAGGTCGGCTCTCTTTTAGTTTGGACGAAATCCCAAACTTAAATAAGATTAGAAAACCCTAAAACGAATTTTTGGAAATATTCCGGATCCCTGTCTGCCGGACCAGGAGCTTGGTCCGGCATCTCTAGCAAGACGCCATGACCACCCATATAGAATTGAGTTAGAGGTGATCTAACCAAGGCATTAACAGCTCGAATTCTAATCCTTTGTCTCACGATATCATAAGTTGAACAAGGGCATGATTTGAGCCACCCTTCAAGTTCAACTGCTTTCTCGCCTTGGCAAATCGACTAATAAAATAGATGCAACTTCATCTATAGCGTGGCCACGCGTTTTCATAGTCCGACTTCCACGAGAGGGCCCAGCGATATCTCTCCTGTTAAAGAGGTGACAAGTCCCATATTGCATGTCTACTATCTCCATATGATTCGTGAACGTATCTGATCAACGCCGTTATAATCATCCGGTTAAAGACGACGTTTGACGCAGTCAAGACACGCCACTCCTCATATCAGATACTCTAGACATCTCAGGTCTGAGGATCCAAGAACGAACCGCTGTATGAGATTCAAGTCATGACTCTGTCCATGTGACAATCTCATGCGGGTCATCCAGTCACTCGTACACAACGAGTACCCATGATTGTGACATGCATCCAATGCATCGATCACACCTCATGCTAGTCTTAATTCATCATAGTTCCCACAATGATAACTGACCAGGGTGTTTAGAATCATTCTATAATGATTCAAGGATACCGAAATATAACAAACATGCCAATCATATAACGGGAATGTAACGCATTCATAAATAAATGAATCAATACAAAGTCAAAATGTCATATCACGGATCATCCTAGAGCATTACAACCAACAATCTCCCACTATGCTCTATGATCTATCCTACAAGCATCTAATCCCCATACCCCTAACATGACCATCATGTTTTGACGAAGGGAGAGGCTTCGTCAATGGGTCGGCAATATTATCATCTATCGACACTCTGCTTATCTTCACGTCTCCTCTGTCGATGATTTCTCTGATCAAGTGAAATCGCCTGAGTATGTGTTTGGATCTCTGGTGTGACCGGGGTTCCTTAGCTTGCGCAATCGCACCATTGTTGTCACAATACAACTCAATGGGATCTGCAATGCTAGGAATGACGCCCAGGTCTCCCACGAATTTCCTGATCCAAACAGCTTCCTTAGCTGCATCCGATGCTGCTATGTACTCGGCTTCTGTAGTCGAATCTGCAACGGTTGGCTGTTTGGAACTCTTCCAACTAATAGCCCCACAGTTCAGGCAGAAAACGTAACCTGACTGCGATCTGAAGTCATCTCTGTCGGTTTGGAAACTAGCATCGGTATAACCACTTATAGCGAGCTCGTCTTCCAATCCGCCATACACCAAGAACAAATCCTTAGTCCTTCTCAAGTACTTAAGGATGTTCTTGACCGCAATCCAGTGAGCCTCACCTGGTGTAGACTGATATCTACTACTCATGCTTAATGCATATGATACATCTGGGCGAGTACACAACATGGCGTACATGATGGATCCAATTGCCGAGGCATATGGAATCCTACTCATGCGCTCTTGCTCATCCTGTGTCTTTGGACACTGAGTCTTGCTAAGAGCAACGTCATGTCCCATTGGCAAGGCACCCCTCTTGGAGTCTTGCATCTTGAACCGATTCAAGACCTTGTCAATGTATGTACTCTGACTTAGACCAAGAAGCCTTCTCGATCTATCTCTATAGATCTTGATTCCTAGAATATAGGCGGCTTCTCCTAAGTCCTTCATCGAAAAAACTGATCCTAGCCAGGATTTTACTCCTTGCAAGGTAGGAATGTCATTTCCGATGAGCAATATATCATCCACATAAAGTACAAAGAAGACCACTGCGCTCCCACTGACCTTCTTGTAAACACATGGCTCATCTTCGTTTTGCAGGAAGCCAAACATTTTGACTGCCTCGTCAAATCGAAGATTCCAGCTCCTCGAAGCCTGCTTCAATCCATAAATGGATCTCTGAAGCTTGCACACCTTCCTCGGACTCTTAGGATCAACAAAACCCTCGGGTTGTGTCATGTACACATCCTCGAGCAAATTCCCGTTAAGGAATGCGGTCTCCACTTATAGCGAGCTCGTCTTCCAATCCGCCATACACCAAGAACAAATCCTTAGTCCTTCTCAAGTACTTAAGGATATTCTTGACCGCAATCCAGTGAGCCTCACCTGGTGTAGATTGATATCTACTAGTCATACTCAATGCATATGATACATCCGGACGAGTACACAACATGGCGTACATGATGGATCCAATTGCCGAGGCATATGGAATCCTACTCATGCGCTCTTGCTCATCCTGTGTCTTTGGACACTGAGTCTTGCTAAGAGCAACGTCATGTCCCATTGGCAAGGCACCCCTCTTGGAGTCTTGCATCTTGAACCGATTCAAGACCTTGTCAATGTATGTACTCTGACTTAGACCAAGAAGCCTTCTCGATCTATCTCTATAGATCTTCCTAGTGAACCTCGGAGATCTGGTAGAATTCGCCAAGAGCCTACAAGATACGGTTTTCTTGTGACTGGAAACGACGAACTCATGTTGTTAGAACATGACGAGCCTACGTCGTATTCAGAGGCTGTGGCGAGTTCCGATTCCGAGAAATGGCACCACCAGCAGAATCCGAATGGATTTAGTCATCACAACTGGTGAAAAGGTTTCATCATAGTCTATACCATGAATCTGCCGAAACCCTTTCGCGACGAGTCGTGCCTTATAGGTATGCACGATGACATCCATGTCAGTTTTCTTCTTGAAAACCCACTTGCATCCAATGGTCTTAATACCATTGAACGAATCAACCAAAGTCCACACTTTG
>NW_010968671.1:4419-4624 GCF_000463585.1 Tarenaya hassleriana | reverse complement strand
CTGGCTTCTGATAAGCTATCCGCCAAGTCTGATAAATGCATATTTGTGGGTTACCCTAAGGAAACTAAAGGGTACTGGTTCTACAACCCATCTGAGAACAAAGTGTTTGTTGCTCGGAATGGATCTTTCTTGGAGAGAGAGTTCGTCTCCAAGAGAGTCAGTGGGAGTAGAATAGATCTCAAAGAAGTTCGAGAACCACAAATAG
>NW_010968671.1:3995-4290 GCF_000463585.1 Tarenaya hassleriana | reverse complement strand
CAGTGGAATGGCGTGTCCGAGAGGAGGAACCGAACCTTATTAGATATGGTACGGTCTATGATGAGTCAGGTCGATCTTCCTAAATCCTTCTGGGGCTACGCTCTGGAAACGGCTGTGCTTATACTGAACAACTGTCCAACAAAGTCGGTTCAGAAGACTCCATATGAGATATGACCGCTTGGTACTAACGTTATAGATTGAACTGTGTCTAGACGGTTTATCATCCAAAATATAAAGGCCATTAAACAGGTAACCATTACCATAAAATAAAGCGCCTCTATAAATAGATAAAGTT
>NW_010968671.1:2179-3438 GCF_000463585.1 Tarenaya hassleriana | reverse complement strand
GACGTGGAGATCCACTTCTCCCTTCGCCAGCTGCCTACTTCTTCTCAGGCCCTTCACATTTCCACAAATGTGTGAGGCACATCCGGTATCTAATACCCAAGATGTAGAAGTAAACAAGTTAGCTTCTATAACGAAGATACCTGAAGATGAAGCTTCTGCAAGCTTCTTCTTCTTTTGATCTTCCAGGTAGAGTTTGCAGTTTCTGCGCGAATGCCCAATGGCATGGCAGAAATGACACTCTCCCTTCTCAGCCTTAGACTTAGGCTCGGCGGCAACAATTACCGTCTTGCCTTTGCCTTTCTTGCTCTTGGAACGCTTCCTTTTGTTGGAACTCTTTCCAACCACTAGGACACTTTTCTCGACTTTGATGTTCTGCTCGGCCGATCGCAACATCCCATGTAGCTCGGTCAAGTCCTTCTCCATCCCATACATGTTATAGTTCATGACAAACTGGTCAAAACTATCCGGCAGGGATTGAAGAACTAGGTCTACAGCCAATTCACGACTAACATCCAACCCTAGTCTGTCAAGATCCTCTAGATAACCCTTCATCTTGAGGATATGAGTACTCACGGGTGAACCATTGGTCATCTTACAGTTGACCAGGTTCTTAAGGACGTTAAATCGTTCGACCCTTGCCTGTTCCTCGAACATAGTCCTGAGATGCTCGATCATCTCGAAGGCATCAGTTCCTTCGAGTTGTTTCTGCAACTCAGCCGACATTAATCCGAGCATCAGACAGGTCACGTCCAGGTTGTCATTGATGTGCTTATGGTAAGTGATACGTGTGTATCGAGTCTAAAATCTATAACTCGATTCACAACTCACCGCAAGGATACGGATCGTCGTAACACGGGGTCGAACACAAGGACCGGTAGCTAAGTCTAAATCCTAATCGAAACTTAATCGAGGCAAGCAAGTAGAAGTGATGGTGGAAGTGTATGGAAAGAATAGAGAATAAGGAAATAAAGCAATAAAAACGTGTAAACTAGCAATCTAAGATGACCGTGGGTGTCGGGACCGTATTCGCGTGTATGGGTATATGCTAAGCATGCGAGAATCACGATATTGAATCTGTATTCGGGAATCGTCAAGCAACAAAGATAGAGAAATCACCTCCCGGCATATAACTCACTATCTAAATTCTCTAAATCCATATCCCTATGTGATTTATCAAACTAGATGCATGAAGAACACTATCATCAACCCTAGATCGATCAAACCACCTATGTGAATAATATGATCTATTCTATCGATTT
>NW_010968671.1:0-410 GCF_000463585.1 Tarenaya hassleriana | reverse complement strand
ACAGCAAGCGATCTTCACGTTCCAACTCTCCTTCTTCTTCCCGAAATCCCGTAAAACTCTTATTTCTCTCACCAAAGCTCTCCAAAGTCTGTTTGTCTCTTTTGGACGTCTGTAGAGTCTTTTTATAAACCCTAGGCGGCGCTCCCGAAGTCCTATTCCCGATCAAACTCTGAAAATTTCTCATCAAATCGAAGGTTCCAGCTTCTTGAAGCCTGCTTCAGTCCATAAATGGACCTCTGAAGCTTGCACACCATCCTTCGGGTTGTGTCATGTACACATCCTCGGTCAAGTGACTTAAACCTTTGCTCGTCCTCGAGTAAAGAACGAAGGAGTAAAATCTGCAAAACAAGGATGACGAACATCAAATAGCATCTTCATGAAACTCAAAAGCGAAACATCCATCTAATGCT
>NW_010968670.1:0-434 GCF_000463585.1 Tarenaya hassleriana | reverse complement strand
TTTGGTTATATCATTCTGCGTATTCTCGAGATCTCATCAAGCTATCCTTCAATTTTCGGGAAAATCTAATAAAAAATACTTCAAATTCTATAAATGTATTTATAAAAACACATCAATTTTAATTTAACAAATAAATATATCAAATATTTAAATATAGCAATATATATATATATATATATATATATATTGAAATTGTTGATAATTTTTTAAATATCGATGACGTTATTAAGATTTGAATATTAAATTGCTTTGGAATAAAGACTGACAAGATTTGTTAAAATTTGTTTATAAAATAATTTCAAATAATTTGAGTAGAATTATTGACTGTGCAATTAAATGTAAGAAATTGATTTCGATTTGAAGAGATAGATATTTTTTTTTGAAATATTTTAATATTGATATATTTACTTATCAAATTAAAAGTTAATGAATCG
>NW_010968669.1:0-434 GCF_000463585.1 Tarenaya hassleriana | reverse complement strand
TGTAATAACTATGCCTACATCATTAGCCTCTACCTCGTGTGGAAGGTTTAACCAAAACCTTGGTACAAAAGAGAGGTTTCAAAGGGTGAATCGGTAAAAGTCTGATAGAAGGTTGTTAAACCTCTGGTTGTTAGAGACGTTGTAAGCTCTGGGTATATAACAGAGCATCGTTCTCATCCTGAGGCAGAGTTTTTCTTTTCTCCTTCTAATTAGGGTTTCTTTCTATCGATTCTTTCTGGGATTTCTGGGTTGTACGTGTGCGTTGTGATCTCAATCAAGTATTAGTGGATTGCCAAGCTTCTTGGCCGAGACGTAGGATCATTAACGATCCGAACTCGTTAAACGCTGGTGTTGTTCTTCTGCTCATCGCTTAGTTCTTACGGGTCAAGTTCGAACAATCAGCAAAGCAGAATCGGAGATCAAGGAAGTACAAT
>NW_010968668.1:0-434 GCF_000463585.1 Tarenaya hassleriana | reverse complement strand
ATTTGAATAAATCATTATAGTTATGTATAATTTAATCCACAAAATCAAATTATGTTATCAACAAAAAATACATTAAGAGAGTAAAATGAATAAAATCATGAATAACATAATAACTGTTCGGACAAAATTTATACGGGCCTTTTTTTTATCCACATATATTGTTGGGCCTTTTGATAGTTTATATGGGCTTTTCCTATATTTTTGGAATTTCGCCTTTTTAGTTATATGGCATTCAAATAAAATAGTTATATGATTGTTTTCTAATTATTGTATTTTTTTATTATTTATAACAGGTTCCCTTTTTTTCTCCATTTTTATCTAACATGAAAAAGGAAACTGATAATAAAGTTAGCTCAATCTCATTGAAAAAAACCCAAACATGAAAAAGGAAAATAATATAAGAAAAAGGAAACAAATAATAACAGATTACATAT
>NW_010968667.1:0-435 GCF_000463585.1 Tarenaya hassleriana | reverse complement strand
TTTTTTTGGGGCGATTGATGGAAAAATCTGCTTATAAGGTACAATAGCTATAAATCCTAATCAATTTCGTCTATTATCATTCCATTTTTAAAATTATATGCTTTGATATGGGTGTAGGGTATGAAATCCGAAAACTGATTTTGGGTTTAGGAAATGATGAATGTTGTTGGTTTTTACAGAAAAATGGATGGTATTGAAGATTTGTATACATGTGTGTGTGTAAGATATGATGGTATTTGGGAAAGAAATGAAGATGGATTGTATGAATGGAAAAGAGATGAAGATAAAACCAAGACAATATGCATTTGTAACAAAACAAGTGAAGTGACACATGATGTGCTTATGGGAAGTGTCTGTTGTCAGCTAAATGTTGGCTCAGAAGAGCCAAATTAAGTTTCATACCAATAGTTATGGACGGTAATCGACCAGAATATA
>NW_010968666.1:0-435 GCF_000463585.1 Tarenaya hassleriana | reverse complement strand
ATACGGATCATGATCATAGGTGTTCATTTGTGAATGAATACTGGATGACCCGCATGAAATTATCACATGGACCTGATGTCATGACTTGAATCTTATATAATACTCCGCTATGAGTCCTAATACCTGAGTTCTGTATGTATCCGACATGAGGAGTGATTTTCTTTGACACGATCAAACGTCGGAACTGTAAAAGGACGACTATAACGACTGTAGTTGGGAATGTTATGAATCATGTGGAGGGTAGTAGAGAGCCAAGATGGGAGTTTGTTCCTCTCTTATGTGAAGAGAGAGATATCGTTGGGCCCCTTGAGTGAGTTGAGCTGAAATGCGCACAAACATATGAAGAGTCATCTGTAGGTTCAGTTAACTCAACTAACGAGAAAGCAGTCAAAATGTGACGAGATGACTTGTTCCATGTCTCTGTTTTGACTTATG
>NW_010968665.1:0-435 GCF_000463585.1 Tarenaya hassleriana | reverse complement strand
AAAAAAAAGAAATAGATGTGTTTATTCAGAAATATTATTCTATTTGATTATACTTTTAAGGACCCACCATTGTATACACAATACAACCATAAGATAAACAAAAATCTATAACGAATAAAATACGACTGATTATACCACTGCATTTTCGGTTGCGAATATGAACGTTTTCATAGTGTTTGTTCTTTTTATTCAAACATTGTCAAAATCTATATAAAAAATTTACGCTTTGATTTTATAAATTTTGTTATGATTGCATTTAGATGTGTCAATCGGGCCGGATTGGGTTAGGCATGTCAATCAGATCGACCCAACCTGATTTGGTTTGAGCCTGCATTCGATCCGAGAGTTTTGGATTCAGGTTTGGGTCGATCAGATTTTTTCGGACCTATATAATCAAATCCAAACCCGACCCTATAAGTTTCAGGTTCAGATCGG
>NW_010968664.1:0-435 GCF_000463585.1 Tarenaya hassleriana | reverse complement strand
CAAATTACTTTGCAAAAACACAATTATAAAAATCGTCATCTCTATTGTTTCTCTTTGTTTTCATCTATTTTTTAAATCATCCATCTATTTCTCAATTCTCTAAAAACATCCTTAAATCTGATACTTAATCATATAAAAAGCAAAGAACAACCAAATTAAAAGGTATGTAAGTGTTATAATTTTTTTGAAGTAATTTTTGATTTTTTATTTGTTCATCGATTTCTATGTTTTAATCATATTTGTAAATTAATTTTTTGTTATATATATTTATTCAATTTTATTTTTGATTTAACAGAGAAATCAATGGATAAATTTCTCAAGAGAAATTTTGCATCGATGTCTCAAGATAGAGGTAAAGCTTCAATCGACAATACATCAAATTCTCAGGTTAGACCCTCAATACCTGAGCAAATTGATTTACATGATTTGCCTTCG
>NW_010968663.1:0-435 GCF_000463585.1 Tarenaya hassleriana | reverse complement strand
CTTTTTCTTTTTCTTAAGTGATTTCTCACGTTTTCTTTGTCTGTTTGTTGCCTTTCGTTTGCGCGTAGGGTTTCCTAGTGCATGTCCAGAAGTGCTGGGACATCAGACCTGGTACCTTTTGATCCTGAACTTGAAAGGACCATTACACGCATCCGTCAACAGCAGAGACAGATGGAGAACGATCAAGATCTCGCTTTTCCTGGTGATGCTGCAGGCAATGCTGACTCAACTTTTGCTCAATATAAAACGCCAAAGCACACCAAGCTTATTGCCGGTATACGACTGCCGACCATCGACATGACTCGTTTTGAGCTCAACCTAGCTACCATCCATATGCTTAGCAATAATTCTTTCCGGGGTAGGCCAAATGAAGATCCGAACGCACATATCACGCGTTTCAAGATGATGTGCCACTCGATCAAAAGAGAGGCCAGG
>NW_010968662.1:0-435 GCF_000463585.1 Tarenaya hassleriana | reverse complement strand
CTCCCTTTCTTTCTTTTCCTCTTTCTCCCTTTACCTCTCTTTCTTTTTCTGCAGAGTTGTTCCGAACATGGCTGAGTGAGGGAGATGATGAGGGTATTATGAGCGAGAGGGAGAGCTAGGCGTCGAGGGGACCAGTTTAGGGGTTAGTTGGTGACTCCTACTTTATGTCGGGCGGCTGTGGAGTAGGTGTGGGTCGGTTTTACGCGAGAAAAACATGTGGGAACGCGGTTGCTTCGCTGGCAGAAATTGGACTGCCGGTCCGCCGGACCAAGAACTTGGTCCGCCGGACCGGATGACCAAATCAGAATTTTGGTCCGTTCATGCTTCTTCGGTCCGACTGAGCGTTCTGATCCGGCTGACCACGTTTGGTCAGCTCCGGACCAGACTCTATTTCCTCTTCTCGATTCGTTTCTTTGGTCCGACTTCGTTGGCTTG
>NW_010968661.1:29680-30778 GCF_000463585.1 Tarenaya hassleriana | reverse complement strand
GCCCAGGAATCAACAATGTCAAAAACATAAATTCTCTTTTCATGCACATCTCAGGTGGTAAATTGTACGGAGAAAGTATAACGGGCCATAATGAATACTGCATGCCAATCTGTCTGTACGGACTAAATCCATCAGTGTACAAACAAAGATACACATTCCTAGGCTCAGCAGCAAATTGAGAAAATATCATGTTGAAGTTTTTCCACACCAAAGCATCCGATGGATGTTGCATTTCTCCATCAATGGCAGAATGCGAGGTAAAACATCTCATATGCGAAGCCATTTGTTGTGATTTATACAAACGCTTCAATCTGTACGATACCGACATATAGAACATCTTTTTATATGGAGTTCGTCTCCGTACATTCTTACTCGGACGGTATCTGTTAGTCCCACATAATTTACACTTAATCAATTCTTTTTCTTCACCCCAGTAGAGCATGCAACCATTTTTGCAAACATCAATCTTTTCACAAGGCATTCCCAAATTCTTCAACATAGCCTTCGTATCATAATACGATTATGAAGCTTCGTTATTTTCAGGTAAATATTCACGCAACGTTTGACAAAATGAATCCATGCAATTTTCAGTGACATTGTAATCCGTTTTCATACTCATCAATCTTGATGTGAGAGATAAACGAGACTGACCTTCTTTACATCCTTCATAGTTAGGATGATTTGCCATATCCAACATGTCGAAAAACCGTTTTGTTTCGACGTTTGGCTCCTCTTGATCTTGTGATGAGTTTTGATCAACCAATGCCCCAGGAAAAGCATCTGTCACCATTTTGACATAAGGATTTCTTATAACATCTTCATCTACATCATACCTCTGCTCGGCCGACACATGTTGTCCCGTTATTGTGATTGTCCGAACTTCTTCTCCATGAAATCGCCAAATGTATTAGTCTTCCACAAATCCCCTTCGAAATAGATGTTTACAAACATCTTCTTGACTGCGATATTTAAAATTGCGACAACTTGTACATGGACATAACATTTTTCCACGTTCTTGGCACAACGGCTGCATGGAAGCAAAATTCATAAATTGTTCCAAACCGATAATGAATTCTTGCGTTACCTCTTTTGTAATCG
>NW_010968661.1:17918-27635 GCF_000463585.1 Tarenaya hassleriana | reverse complement strand
CCATACGCCGGAAAATCATTGATCGTCCAAAGAAGAACCGCTATAAGTGTAAAATTTTGTTTCACACTTACGTCGTAAGCAGGGACTCCAATGTCCCACAAATCCTTCAACTCCTTAATGAGCGGCTGTAAATACACATCAAAACTCTTCTTCGGATGTTCTGGCCCAGGAATCAACAATGTCAAAAACATAAATTCTCTTTTCATGCACATCTCAGGTGGTAAGTTGTACGGAGAAAGTATAACTGGCCATAATGAATACTGCATGCCAGATTGTCCGTACGGACTAAATCCATCAGTACACAAACATAGATACACATTCCTAGGCTCAGCAGCGAATTGAGGAAATACCATGTTGAAGTTTTTCCACGCCAAAGCATCTGATGGATGTTGCATTTCTCCATCAACGGTAGAATGCGAGGCATGCCATCTCCTATGCGAAGCCGTTTGTTGTGATTCATACAAACGCTTCAATCTGTACGATACTGGCATATAGAACATCTTTTTATACGGAGTTTGTCTCCGTACATTCTTACTCGGACGGTATCTGTTAGTCCCACAGAATTTACACCTAACCAATTCTTTTTCTTCACCCCAGTACAGCATGCAACCATTTTTGCAAACATCAATCTTTTCATAAGGCATTCCCAAATTCTTCAACATAGCCTTCGTATCATAATACGATTCTGGAGCTTCGTTATTTTCAGGTAAATATTCACGCAACGTTTGACAAAATGAATCCATGCAATTTTCGGTGACATTGTAATCCGTTTTCATACTCATCAATCTTGATGCAAGAGATAAACGTGACTGACCTTCTTTACATCCTTCATAGATAGGATGATTTGCCATATCCAACATGTCGAAAAACCGTTTTGTTTCGACGTTTGGCTCCTCCTGATCTTGTGATAAGTTTTGCTCAGCCAATGGCGCCCCAGGAAAAGCATCTGTCACCATTTCAACATAAGGATTTCTTACATCTTCATCTACATCATACCTCTGCTCGGCCGAGACATGTTGTCCCGTTGTGATTGTCCGAACTTCTTCTCCATGAAATCGCCAAATATAATAATCTTCGACAAATCCCCTTCGAAATAGATGTTTACAAACATCTTCTGTACTGCGATATTTAAAATTGCGACAACTTGTACATGGACATAGCATTTTTCCACGTTCTTGACACAACGGCTGCATAGAAGCAAAATTCATAAACTGTTCCAAACCGTTAATGAATTCTTGCGTTACCTCTTTTGTAATCGAATCAACTCTTTCGTATATCCACTGTCGGGACGAACGAATATTCGGATTTGTTGAAGATGTCATTTTTAGGAGAATTTTTGGTAAAAGAATAGTATAAGAGTGATTTAGAGAGTGGTTTGGACGAATTATGGCCGAGTGCTTTAAATAGAGAAACTTTCCAACGGATATCCGTTGGAATTCCGTTGAAAAGTTCGTTACCGTTACACTTTCCAACGGATATCCGTTGGAATATTTCGAACGTTATAACGTTCGACTATTTCCAACGGATATCCGTCGGAATTATTACCGCGTTTCATAACGTTCGAATAATTTCAACGGATTGCCGTTGAAATTCGTCAAACGTTATTTCCAACGGAAATCCGTTGGAATATACGTGGAAAATTTCCAACTCAAATATCCGTTGATATGCCGTTGGAAATTTCCAACGGATTTCTAACGGATGAATCCGTTAGACGTCCGTTGGAAATCCGTTAGAAATGCGTTGGAATGATTCCAACGGGATACCGTTGGAAATCCGTTGGAAAAATTATAACGGATTAATCCGTTGGAAAAATCCGTTGGAATTTCGCAGTTTTTTTGTAGTGAATATAGCTCATCTTTGCATCTGTGTTGTCAATGTTTGATGATGGACTAGCTGGTAGTGGATCATAGATAGATTGACACTGATTGATGATGGACTAGCTGGTAGTAGATCATTAATAGAATCTGCATTTGTTTTGTTCGTTCTGTTTTGTCTCTTTTGTAGGACATGGCGTCAACCGGTAGCGTACCGAGTTTGACGATGCGATCTATCCTTGAGAAGGATAAATTGACTGGGACGAACTTCTTAGACTGGTATCGTAACTTGAGAATAGTTCTCAAGCACGACAAGAAGTCATACGTCCTGGAAGGGGCTCTACCACCAGAGCATGCGGCCAATGCCACGAGAGCCGTCAAGGATGCTTGGCAGAAGCATCAAACTGACGACAATGAGATCTCCTGTCTCATGTTGGGAAGCATGACCCCGAATCTGCAAAAGCAGTTTGAGGGGAAGAACGTGTTTGATATGATCAATCAGCTCAAGACCACGTTTGAGGAGCTAGCGCGTACTGAAAAGTACAAACCGCTAAGGGCTCTAGTGAAGACGGAGATGCCGAGAGGTAGCTCTGTCAACACCCACGTCCTCAACATGAGAGCTCATGTTGAAGAACTTGAGCGTATGGGAGTGAACCTCGATGGTGACTTGGTTGCGGACTTGATCCTGATGTCATTACCCGAGGACTATAACCAGTTCGTGATGCAGTACCATATGCACGGGATGACTAAGAGGTTAGCCGAACTGCATGGGATGCTGAAATCGGCCGAGCAGGATATCGTGTTGCCCAAGACTGTGCTTGCTGGAGAATAACTCCAGCAAGAAGCGGCGGGGTAAAGCCAAAAAGAAGGCGGCGAAAAAGCCAAAAGTTGCCTCTACGCCCAAGCCTAAGCCCGATAAGGGTGAATGTCATTACTGCGGAGTGTCTGGACACTGAAAGCGTAATTGTCACCTTTATTTGGAGGATCTGAAGGATAAGAAACTTGGTGAAGCTTCTGCCTCAGGTATTCAAGTTATAGAAGCTAACATCTGTACTATATATTCGTGGGTATTGGATACCGGAAGTGCCTCACACATTTGTGGAAATGTTCTAAAGCGTAGCCCCAAAAGGACTTTGGAAGATCTGTCTGACTCATCATAGACCGAACCATGTCTAACAGTGTTCGGTTCCTCCGTTCAGACACGCTGTTCCATTGTGGCGTTCCAGGAGGAGTTAATTGTGATACGATACCACAATCAACCAGATAGTCAGTGAACTCTTGGCTCATATACTCGCCACCACGATCGGATCGAAGTGTCTTGATCGTCTTGCCAAGCTGGTTCTGTACTTCGTTTCTGAAAGCCTTGAACATTTCAAGTGTTTCAGACTTATGTCTCATCAAATAGACATAACCGTATCGACTGAAATCATCAGTGAACGTAACGAAATACAGATAACCTCCTCTACTTCTTCAACTTGTTCACTCGGTCTAGCGTCTACTTGCTGCTCTCGAACTTCCTCACGTTCGATCCTACTCCCACTGACTCTTTTGGAGACGAACTCTCGCTCCATAAAAGTCGCATTCCTGGCAATGAACACCTTGTTCTCTGCCGGAATATAGAAGTAGTAACCCTTAGTTTCCTTAGGGTAGCCTACAAATAAACACTTATCAGATTTGGAGGATAACTTATCAGTCATCTGACGCTTCACATAAGCGTCGCAACCCCAAATTCTGACAAACGATAACGCGGGACGCTTCACCGTCCATATCTCATATGGTGTCGTTTCAGCCGACTTCGTTGGACTCCTGTTTAGCAGGTATGCAGCGGAGCAAGTAGACGCTGAGCCGAGTGAACAAGTTGAAGAAGTTCAACCTGTTTCACTGCCGGTTGTGACTCAACCTTTGATGAGTGAACCTCAGAGATCAGACAGGATTCGCCAAGAGCCAACGAAATATGGATTTCTCGTGACTGGGAATGAGGAACTCATGTTATTAGAACATGACGAACCTACCACATACCCAGAGGCTATGGCGAGTCCCGACTCCAAGAAATGGCGCGAGGCTATGAAGTCTGAGATGCAATCCATGTCAGACAACCAAGTATGGACTCTGGTTGATGCATCTGAAGGGATAAAACCCATCGGATGCAAGTGGATCTTCAAGAAGAAGACCGACATGGATGGCAACGTGCACACGTACAAGGCACGACTTGTGGCGAAAGGATTCCGTCAAATTCATGGTATTGACTATGATGAGACCTTTTCGCCCGTAGTTATGCTGAAGTCCATCAGGATCCTACTTGCCATAGCCGCATATTACGACAATGAGATATGGCAAATGGATGTCAAGACCGCGTTCCTTAACGGGAACTTGACCGAGGATATGTACATGACACAACCCGAAGGTTTTGTAGATCCGAGGAACCCGAGGATGGTGTGCAAGCTTCAGAGGTCCATCTATGGACTGAAGCAGGCTTCGAGGAGCTGAAACCTTCGCTTTGATGAGACAATCAAAAAGTTTGGTTTCTCACAGAACGAAGACGAGCCATGTGTTTACAAGAAGGACAGTGGGAGCACAGTTGTATTTCTAGTGCTGTACGTGGATGACATTCTCCTAATAGGGAATGACGTTCCTACCTTGCAAGACGTTAAGTCTTGGCTAGGAACGCAGTTTTCTATGAAGGACCTAGGAGAAGCGGCCTATATTCTAGGAATAAAGATCTATAGAGATAGATCAAGGCGTCTTCTAGGATTGTGTCAGAGTACTTACATCGATAAGGTCTTGAAACGGTTCAAGATGCAAGATTCCAAGAAAGGAACCTTACCGATGAGCAGTGGCACAGTTCTCTGCAAGAGTCAGTGTCCTACGACACCTGATGAGCGAGAACGCATGGATAGGATTCCATATGCTTCGGCAATTGGATCCATCATGTATGCCATGCTTTGTACTCGACCGGATGTATCCTACGCGTTGAGCATTACGAGTAGATACCAGTCAGATCCAGGTGAGTCGCACTGGATCGCCGTCAAGAACATCCTGAAGTACTTGAGAAGGACTAAGGATGTGTTCTTGATATACGGTGGGTCGGAAGACGAGCTCGCTGTAAGAGGTTACACCGATGCTAGTTTTCACTCACACGAGGGGCCCAGCGATATCTCTCTCTTTTATGAGAGGTACAAATCTCATCTTGACTATCTACAATCCAACACATGATTCGTTTCATACTTGATACACGTCATTATAATCCTCCGGTTACGCAGGACGTTTGACGTATTCAAAGTACGCAACTCCTCATGTTGGATTCCGTAGACATCTCAGGTCTTAGGATCCAATCATGGAACTGCAATATGAGATTCAAGTCATGACGCTAGTCCATGTGACAATCTCATGCGGGTCAATCCAGTATTCCGTTCTCCAACGAATACCTATGATCGTGATCGTATCCAATACCTATGATCATCTATATGATCATTAATCATACATCATACTAGTCTTAGCATATCATTATTCCCATAATGATACATGACTAGGGAGTTTAGTATTGTTCATAACAATACATGGATTTCATAACATATTAAAAGCATGCACAATACGTAATGAATCAAACACTCATCCATAAACTATAGAAAGAGTCAATACATCAAATGCATCACAAGAAAGCTCATACAACAGTTCATCATAGAGCACTAAACCAACACCAAAAGGCTCCCATCGAGACGTGGAGTGGATCACGCGATCGAGCTCATTCCCGTTCCACACCACCGGCAATGGCCCCCTATAGGATGGCTCCTCTCGAGCTGGTTGAGCTCAAGAAGCAATTGGAAGACCTTCTAGACGCAGGCTATATCCAACCCTCAAAGACTCCATACGGTGCACCCGTCCTCTTCCAAAAGAAGAAGGATGGCTCCCTTCGGATGTGCATAGACTACCGTGCACTCAACAAGGTAACGGTAAAGAATAAACACCCTATACCCTTGATCACGGATTTGTTTGACCAGCTTAGGGAGGCTCTGACCTTCTCCAAGCTTGACCTTCGACCCGGTTACTACCAAGTAAGAATCGCCGAGGGAGATGAGGCCAAGACCACATGTGTCACTAGGTATGGGTCATTCGAGTTTAAGGTAATGCCATTTGGTCTCACAAATGCCCCTGCTACGTTTGGCACTATGATGAATGAGTTATTTCATCCCTATCTAGATAAATTTGTGGTTATCTATCTAGATGATATTGTCGTGTATAGCAAGTCTTTGAGTGAGCATGTAGGTCATCTCAAGGCGGTCTTGGAAGTGCTCCGAGAGAACGAGCTATACATTAAGCTTGAAATATGCTGCTTTGCTCAACCACAAGTTGAGTTCTTAGGCCATTACGTGAAGGACGGACAGCTCCTAGTGGACCCTAAGAAAGTCAAGTACATCCGAGAGTGGAACAAGCCAAAGACAATCCCGCAATTATGGTCCTTTCTCGATCTTGTAAACTATTATCATCGTTTTACCTTGGATACTCATCCATTGCAGCTCCTCTCTCGGATATGCTCAACAAAGATAGGAAATGGGCTTGGATGGACAAATTTCAAGATGCGTTCGACAAGCTCCGAGACATAGTCTCAAGCGAACCGGTCATGGTCTTACCCGACGTGGGTAAACCCTTTGAGGTACATTCCGATGCCTCGGACTTTGCTATTGGTGGTGTCTTGATGCAGGAGAACCATCCCATGGTGTACGAGTGTCGGAAGCTCAATGAGGTCAAGAAGAAATACACTGTCCAAGAGAAGGAAATGACGACCATTATCCATTGCCTTCAGACATGGCGCCATTACCTCCTCGGAAGCTTGTTCGTGATCAAGACGGACAACGTGGCCACGAGTTACTTCCAAACTCAGAAGAAACTCAATTCAAAGCAAGCAAGATGGCAGGACTTTTTGGCCGAGTTTGATTACATCATGGAGTACAAGCCGGGAAAGGCCAATTGTTGGTTTAGTGCTCTATGATGTACTGTTTATGAGCTTTGTTCAGATACATTCGATGTATTGATACTTTCTATGGTTTATATGAGAGTATTTGATTCATTACATGTTCTAGCATACTAGATCTGTTATGAAATCCGTGTATCATTATGAATGATACTAAACTTCCTAGTCTTGTTGGGTTATGGGAATAACGACATAATAAGACTAGTATGATGTGTGATTGATGATCATATAGATGATCATAGGTATTGGATACGATCATAATCATAGGTATTCATTGGAGAACGGAATACTGGATTGACCCGCATGAGATTGTCACATGGACTAGCGTCATGACTTGAATCTCATATGGCAGTTCCATGATTGGATCCTGAGACCTGAGATATCTACGGAATCCAACACGAGGAGTTGCGTGCTTTGAATACGTCAAACGTTCTGCGTAACAGGAGAACTATAAAGGCGTGTATCAGGTACGAAACGAATCATGTAATGGATTGTAGACAGTCAAGATGGGATTTGTACCTCTCGTAAAAGAGAGAGATATCGTTGGGTCCCTCGTGTGAGCGAGACTGTAGAAATATGTGGCCGCACTATAGACGAACGTCGTCTATTTCAGACAGTCGAACTCAGTGAATGAGAAAGCAGTCGAATCAGATAAGGTGCTTGTCCATGCATTATGTTCGACATATGATATCGTGATACAAAAGGATCATCAACCGGAATCATCTCTGGCGTTCGTAAAGATCACGAACAAACTCTATTCGAGATAGGTAGTTATAATGTCTTGCTAGATACCGCCTATGACTTGTATATCCGAAATAGAGATTTCGGATTATACTGCTATATCCAATGAGCCTACAGGGTCACACACGCAGGGAAGGACGAATGCACAAGAGAAAACGACGGAAAACCGAGTCGGACGGGTCGAGACCCAACAGTCCGGATGCGTGGTCCGTCCGTTCTGGGAAGCAGAACGGACGGTCCACGACAACACGCAGACCGTCTGTTCTATGATGATAGAACGGACGGTCTGCACTAAACGTAGACCATCCGTTCTGCCTTACTGGAACGGACGGTCCACGTGCAATTCCGGACCGTTCGTTTCAGGTTCCGGTTTTCCGAAAATTAAACCGAAATTAGGGTTAAATCACTTTATAAGAAAGAGATTAGAACCCTAATTCGGAAGAGACTTTTTGGTGCCGACTTTCAGAGGTTTGAGAGAGCTTTTGGGTGAGATCCAAAGAGTTCGAAAACCGAAGAGTCTCGTTTTCTCGAAGCGCATATCGAATAGAGATTTGAGTCCTAGCAGACAAGTTCCAACCGTTGGAATTCATCCCGAAGTGTGGATACGTGTAGAGGGCGAGGTATTCTTCCTGCCTTTCGTGATCAGACGTGTTCTTCAATTGATACAGGCCCCGGATCGATTGAGGTAAGCGTTCTAACGTTTCTACGATTCATAGAAGCATGGTTCTAGGGTTTATTAAATTTTGTTTTATATCCGCTGCGCAAACCCTAGAATCGATCTCTTAGGAATAGGATTCGCTCTAGAGATCCCAGGAAACGCAACAGTGGTATCAGAGCCTGGTTGCTCTGTTTTGATTTCGTAGAACCCGATCACGCACGTTTTAGGATTTGAATTGTTTGAATCCATGTTTGCTTTGAAATCTATGCATGTTTGATGATTGAATTTAGTGTAGATTGCATGTTTCATGTTGCATAGAGTGCAGGAGTTCGAATTTTGGGTGTACAGAAGAATTCAGATCAGTTTCACGTCTGATCGGGGCTGAGAACGCGGGAAAACGTGATCTGATCACGTAGACCTACCCTAGACCGTCCGTTCTGGGTAAGCTAGAACAGACAGTCCAAGGGTGGCGGACTGAGATAAGACCGAAAGGTCTGGAACGTCCGTTCTGGTCCTCAGACCGTCCGTTCTGCAAGCGTGGAACGTCCGTTCTGGCTTGTTTCGGCGTGGAACGTCCGTTCTGACTACTGTAGTCGAGACAGTCCGTTCTGACTACTGTGGTTCCTACAGCTTGAATATGGTTTATCTTGGGTTAAGTTGTCAAGTTTTGACTTGAAACTTAATGGTACAGATGAGACGAGTATGCAATGATATTTGATATCATAAGTCTCATAAAGGATCTAAGAATCACATTGGATGTGATTGACATTAGATGTCTACCTAAATAGCATAAGGCTGAGTGTAAAAACTTGTTCTTATGTGATATACGGATCTTAGTCCCATATAGAAATTTATTGTAGGGTTAATTTTCTTTATGGGAATATAGCTCATCTTTGCATCTGTGTTGTCATTGTTTGATGATGGACTAGCTGGTAGTAGATCATAGTCATATTGATCTAGGGTTTGGTTTACTAGGTTTCATGCAGCGGAAGAAAGATCTAAACCTACGTCACACGCAACCAAACTCGCAAAACCCGAAAGATCGTGTATATCACCGAGGGAATCGTTACTTACCTCGTTCTCGATGAGACTTGAAGTTTATTTCGATCCGGGGCCTGTTCTAAATCACCTAGGACTGAAGTTACAGTCCCTCTACACGTATCCACATCGACGGGAAGGATTCCAAACGATTTGGAACGAATCTGCTAGGATTAGTGAAGAAAAGGGTAACTCAAGAGACGAGATCCAATCCCGGGACAATAGAAATCGAAGAGAACAACTTCTCTAGGGTTCTAGGATGTTTCTCTGAGTTTTAGGTCGGCCTTAATTAAGTTTGGACGAAACCCCAAACTTAAATAAGATTAGAAAACCCTAAAAGCGAATATTTGGAAATTTTCCGGATCCCGGTCCACCGGACCAGGAGCTTGGTCCGGCGGACCAGGCTTAGTCCGACGCTCGCGGACCAGCTGACCTGAAGGCTTGGTCCGGCAGACCACGTGTGGTCAGCTCCGGACCAAGACCCTTCTCGGTCTTTC
>NW_010968661.1:14668-17851 GCF_000463585.1 Tarenaya hassleriana | reverse complement strand
AACTTGGTCAGTTCCGGACCAACGCCACTGAAAACTCCTTTTCATGCTTGTTTCGGTCAAATCTCGTTTCCATTCTTCGTATTCTTCACGTATAAGTCCATCCCTATTGGTGTGTGACCCTGTAGGCCCATTCTAAGTGGTAGTGACTTTAGGAACTTTTCCCGAATCACAAGTCATGGTTAGCCTCTAGCAATACGCCATGACCACCCATTTAGAATTGAGTTAGAGGTGATCTAACCAAGGCATTAACTGCTCGAATTCTGATCCTTTGTCTCACGATATCATAAGTTGAACAAGGGCATGGTTTGAGCCACCCTTCAAGTTCAACTGCTTTCTCGTCTTGGCAAATCGACTAATAAAATAGATGCAACTTCATCTATGGCGTGGCCACGCGTTTTCATAGTCCGACTTCCACGAGAGGGACCAGCGATATCTCTCATGTTAAGGCGGTGCCAAGTCCCATATTGCATGTCTACTATCTCCATATGATTCGTGAACGTATCTGATCAACGCCGTTATAATCATCCGGTTAAAGACGACGTTTGACGCAGTCAAGACACGTCGCTCCTCATATCAGATACTCTAGACATCTCAGATATGAGGATCCATAAACGAACCGCTGTATGAGATTCAAGTCATGACTCTGTCCATGTGACAATCTCATGCGGGTCATCCAGTCACTCGTTCACAACGAGTACCCATGATTGTGATCTACATCCAACGCGTTGATCACACCTCGTGCTAGTCTTCATTCAACATTGTTCCCACAATGATGACTGACTAGGGAGTTTAGAATCATTCTCTAATGATTCAAGGATGCCGAAATACAACAAACATGCTAATCGTATAACGGATAAATAATGCATTCATAAATCAATGAATCAATACAAAGTCAAATGTCATATCATGGATCATCCTAGAGCATTACAACCAACACTAGAGGGCTGGAAATACAGGGCCGTGGAGCCCTTATCTTGTTCTGCCCGCGAGTTCCCTTGGCTAAGGGACGAGGAAGACGGAGAGGAGCCATCACCTTCTCCGAGTCATCAAGCCTCAGTCTCCTCCATTCAAGTCAAGCAGCCCGATTGTGGAGACGAGCGGGAAGAAGGATTGGGATCCAGAGCATTACAACCAACAATCTCCCACTATGCTCTATGATCTATCCTACAAGCATCTAATCCCCATACCCTTAACATGAGCATCATGTTTTGACGAAGGGAGAGGCTTCGTCAATGGGTCGGTAATATTATCATCTGTCGACACTCTGCTTATCTTCACGTCTCCTCTGTCGATGATTTCTCTGATCAAGTGAAATCGCCTGAGTATGTGTTTGGATCTTTGGTGTGACCGGGGTTCCTTAGCTTGTGCAATCGCACCATTGTTGTCACAGTACAGCTCAATGGGATCTGCAATGCTAGGAATAACGCCCAGGTCTCCTACGAATTTCCTGATCCAAACAGCTTCCTTAGCTGCATCCGATGCAGCTATGTACTCGGCTTCTGTAGTCGAATCTGCAACGGTTGGCTGTTTGGAACTCTTCCAACTGATAGCCCCACCGTTCAGGCAGAAAACATAACCTGACTGCGACCTGAAGTCATCTCTATCGGTTTGGAAACTAGCATCGGTATAACCATTTATAGCGAGCTCGTCTTCCAATCCGCCATACACCAAGAACAAATCCTTAGTCCTTCTCAAGTACTTAAGGATGTTCTTGACTGCAATCCAGTGAGCCTCACCTGGTGTAGATTGATATCTACTAGTCATGCTCAATGCATATGATACATCTGGACGAGTACACAACATGGCATACATGATGGATCCAATTGCCGAGGCATATGGAATCCTACTCATGCGCTCTTGCTCATCCTGTGTCTTTGGACACTGAGTCTTGCTAAGAGCAATGTCATGTCCCATTGGCAAGGCACCCCTCTTGGAGTCTTGCATCTTGAACCGATTCAAGACCTTGTCAATGTATGTACTCTGACTTAGGCCAAGAAGCCTTCTCGATCTATCTCTATAGATCTTGATGCCTAGAATGTAGGCGGCTTCTCCTAAGTCTTTCATCGAAAAGACCGATCCTAGCCAGGATTTTACTCCTTGCAAGGTAGGAATGTCATTTCCGATGAGCAATATATCATCTACATAAAGTACAAGGAAGACTACTGCGCTCCCTCTGATCTTCTTGTAAACGCATGGCTCATCTTCGTTTTGCAGGAAGCCAAACGTCTTGACTGCCTCGTCAAATCGAAGATTCCAGCTCCTCGAAGTCTGATTCAGTCCATAAATGGATCTCTGAAGTTTGCATACTTTTCGTGGACTCTTAGGATCGACAAAGCCCTCGGGTTGTGTCATGTACACATCCTCGAGCAGATTCCCGTTAAGAAACGCAGTCTTGACGTCCATCTTCCATATCTCGTAGTCATAATATGCAGCTATGGCTAGCAGAATCCTTATGGATTTCAGCATCACGACTGGTGAAAAAGTTTCATCATAGTTTATACCATGAATCTGACGAAAACCTTTCGCGACGAGTCGTGCCTTATAGATATGCACGATGCCATCCATGTCGGTTTTCTTCTTGAAAACCCACTTGCATCCAATGGTCTTAATACCATCGAACGAATCGACCAAAGTCCATACTTTGTTGTCGTACATGGACTGCATCTCAGACTCCATGGCCTGGTGCCAGTTCTCGGAATCGGACCTCGCCACAGCCTCTGAATACGACGTAGGCTCATCATGTTCTAACAACATGAGTTCGTCATTTCCAGTCACAAGAAAACCGTATCTTGTAGGCTCTTACCGAATTCTACCAGATCTCCGAGGTTCACTAGGAGGTGCTGTCTCAACAACTCGTGATACAGGTTGGACTGTTTCGACCTGTTCGTTCGGTTCTTCGACTATTTGTGGTTCTCGAACTTCTTCGAGATCTATTCTACTCCCACTGACTCTCTTGGAGACGAACTCTCTCTCCAAGAAAGATCCATTCCGAGCAACAAACACTTTGTTCTCAGATGGGTTGTAGAACCAGTACCCTTTAGTTTCCTTAGGGTAACCCACAAATATGCATTTATCAGACTTGGCAGATAGCTTATCAGAAGCAAGACGTTTCACGTAAACGTCACATCCACAAATCTTCATGAATGCTAACCTGGGACGCTTCCCAGGCCATATCTCATATGG
>NW_010968661.1:8899-12014 GCF_000463585.1 Tarenaya hassleriana | reverse complement strand
TTGGTCAGCCCCGGACCAACTCAGTCTGTTTCTCCTGCTCCGAGCTGACCAGGAATCGGACAGTTCGAAAACTGAGCTTGGTCCGGGGCTGACCAAACTTGGTCAGCTCCGGACCAACTCAGTCCGTTTCCTTGGTCCAGCTGACCTGGAATCGGAGCGCAGGCTATCTGGTTTTGGTCCTTTTCCTTGGTCAGTCCGCCGGTCTTCGTCTCGGACCCGTGTTGTTCTCGCCTGGTCCGCCGGACCAACTCTTGGTCTGGGGCTGACCAGCGAGAACTTTGGTCCTCCTGACCAAACATGCGGCCCGGAATCTGATCTGTCTGCTGGTCCGACTGACCAACTCTTGGTCCGGCTGACCGCGGACAAATCAGATTCGGAACAGATTTTTCGGGCTTCGAAAATTAGGGTTTTGTCCCGGTTTCGACGCACCGTTAACCCGTCCCAGACTCCATACCATCCATGCATCATTCAACAATCACAAATATCATTAAACATGCATAGATTCAATGATTACATGCAATTTAACGATTAAATCATGCAATCATGCAACAGGCACAGCGATATACAGAGAACCAGGCTCTGATACCACTGTAGGTTATCTACGGGTTCCTAGCATGCGATCATATCGATCTAGGGTTTGGTTTACTAGGTTTCATGCAGCGGAAAAAATATCTAAACCTAGTCAAACATCACACGCAACCAAACTTTCAAAACCCGAAAGATCGTGTATATCACCGAGGGAATCGTTACTTACCGCGTTCTCGATGAGACTTGAAGTTTATTTCGATCCGGGGCCTGTTCTAAATCACCTAGGACTGAAGTTACAGTCCCTCTACACGTATCCACACCGACGGGAAGGATTCCAAACGATTTGGAACGAATCTGCTAGGATTAGTGAAGAAAAGGGTAACTCAAGAGACGAGATCCAATCCCGGGACAATAGAAATCAAAGAGAACAGGTTCTCTAGGGTTCTAGGATGTTTCTCTGAGTTTTAGGTCGGCCTTAATTAAGGTTGGACGAAACCCCAAACTTAAATAAGATTAGAAAACCCTAAAACGAATTTTGGAAATATTCCGGATCCCGGTCCGCCGAACCAGGAGCTTGGTCCGGCGGACCAAATTTAGTCCGAGGCCCACGGACCGGCTAACCTGAAGGCTTGGTCCGTCGGACCACGTGTGGTCAGCTCCGGACCAAGACACTTCTTGGTCAGTTCGGTCCGAGGCTGACCAACTCTTGGTCAGTCGGACCAGGTCTGGATAGATGACCGCGGACCGAGCTTCCGGACCTCCCGGACTGACCAAACGTGGTCTGGGGCTGACCAAACTTGGTCAGCTCCGGACCAACGCACTGAAAACTCCTTTTCATGCTCGTTTCGGTCAAATCTCGTTTCCATTCTTTGTATTCTTCACGTATAAGTCCATCCCTATTGGTCTGTGACCCTGTAGACCCATTCTAAGTGATAGTGACTTTAGGAAGTTTTCCCGAACCACAAGTCATGGTTAGCTTCTAGCAAGACGCCATGACCACCCATTTAGAATTGAGTTAGAGGTAATCTAACCAAGGCAATAACAGCTCGAGTTCTGATCCTTTGTCTCACGATATCATAAGTTGAACAAGGGCATGATTTGAGCCACCCTTCAAGTTCAACTGCATTCTCGTCTTGGAAAATCGACTAATACAATAGATGCAACTTCATCTATAGCGTGGCCATGCGTTTTCATAGTCCAACTTCCAACCAGCGATATCTCTCGTGTTAAGGAGGTGACAAGTCTCATATTGCATGTCTACTATCTCCATATGATTCGTGAACGTATCTGATCAACACCGTTGTAATCATCCGGTTAAAGACGACGTTTGACGCAGTCAAGACACGTCACTCCTCATATCAGATACTCTAGACATCTCAGGTATGAGGATCCATAAATGAACCGTTGTATGAGATTCAAGTCATGACTCTGTCCATGTGACAATCTCATGCGGATCATCCAGTCACTCGTTCATAATGAGTACCCATGATTGTGATCTACATCCAACGCGTTGATCACACCTCATGCTAGTCTTCATTCAACATTGTTCCCACAATGATGACTGACTAGGGAGTTTAGAATCATTCTCTAATGATTCAAGGATGTCGAAATACAACAAACATGCTAATCGTATAACGGATAAATAATGCATTCATAAATCAATGAATCAATACAAAGTCAAATGTCATATCATGGATCATCCTAGAGCATTACAACCAACATAGCTGGTAGTAGATCATTGATAGAATCTGCATGTAGATGTGTTTTTGTTCTGTTTTGTTTTTTTCTGTAGGACATAGCGTTAACCGGTATTGTACCGAAGTTGACGATGCGATCTATCCTTATGAAGGATAAGACTCTAACCATGGCTTCTAGATCGATCATTGATGCTTATTGGAAGCATGTGAATGATGATCCGGACAAGTCTAGCTTGACGTTTGGAAACATGACCTCGGAATTGCGTAAGCGATTAGAGGACATGGACGATTCTTTGATAGTTGATCAGTTGAATGCGTCATTCTAAAAGAGAGCTGAGAGCCATGGAAAGAGGGAAATGGTAGTTGTTGGAAAGAGTTCCAGAAAAGGAAGCGTTCCAAGAGCAAGGGCAAGTGGAAAGTGACAAGCGTTGTCATTGAACCTAAGCCTAAGTCCAAAAAGGAAGAGTGTTATTTCTGTCATACCGTTGGGCATTGGAACAGAAATTGTACACTATACCTGGAAGATCAGGAGAAGAAGAAGCTTAAAGAAGCATCGACTTCTAGTGTCTTCGTTATAGAGGCTAATTTGTTTACTTCTACGTCGTGGGTATAAGATACCGGAAGCGCCTCGCATATTTGTGAAAATATGCAAGGGTTGCGAGGAAGTAGACAATTGACAAAAGGAGAAGTAGATCTCCGCGTTGGGAATGAAGCAAAGGTTGCTGCATTAGCCATCGGGACTTACGATCTGACTTTACCTTCTGGACTTGTATTAGAGTTGCATGATTGTTATTTTGTTCATGCTATAAGTAAGAACATTATATCGATTTCATGCTTAGACTCAGATGGTTTTAGATTTGTTATTGAGAACAAATGTCTATCCATTTATA
>NW_010968661.1:6560-7172 GCF_000463585.1 Tarenaya hassleriana | reverse complement strand
CTGGATCTGACTGGTATCTCCTCGTAATGCTCAACGCGTAGGATACATCTGGTCGAGTACAAAGCATGGCATACATGATCGATCCAATTGCCGAAGCATACGGAATCCGATCCATGCGTTCTCGCTCATCAGGTGTCGTAGGACACTGACTCTTGCAGAGAACTGTGCCACTGCTCATCGGTAAGGTTCCTTTCTTGGAATCTTGCATCTTGAACCGTTTCAAGACCTTATCGATGTAAGTACTCTGACACAATCCTAGAAGACGCCTCGATCACTTGAGAAGGACTAAGGATATGTTCTTGGTATACGGTGGGTCGGAAGACGAGCTCGCTGTAAGAGGTTACACCGATGCTAGTTTCCAGTCAGACCCGGATGACTACAGAACGCAGTCTGGCTATGTTTTCTACTTAAACGGAGGCGCTATTAGCTGGAAGAGTTCCAAGCAGGCGACCGTTGCAAATTCTACTACAGAAGCTGAGTATATTGCAGCGTCGGACGCGGCAAAGGAAGCTGTTTGGATCAGAAAGTTTGTTGGTGACTTGGGTGTCATTCCGAGTGCTGATAGCCCCATTGCTCTGTATTGTGACAACAATGGAGCGATCGCACAAGCGA
>NW_010968661.1:4358-5377 GCF_000463585.1 Tarenaya hassleriana | reverse complement strand
GTGGCTTGTCCATGCCTTATGTTCGACATATGATATCGTGATACAAAAGGATCATCAACCGGAATCATCTCTGGCGTTCGTAAAGATCACGAACAAACTCTATTCGAGATAGGTAGTCATAGTGTCTTGCCCAGAACTGGAACGGACGGTCCAGGCATCAAGACCGTCCGTTCTGCGAGGGAAAGCGGAACGCCCGTTTCGCGTGGAATGTCAGACCGTCCGGTCCAAGACCTAGACCGGACGGGCCGACTTTTCGGGCAGATTTCCTATTTCGCGTTTTAAGGGATTTGGGCAATCGGTCCACGACCTAGACCGGACGGTCCGACTTTCGGGCAGATTTCCTATTTCGCGTTTTAAGGGTTTTGGGCAATCCTAATTAATGAGAGAGCCGCCACAAACCCTAAAAGATGAACCTCAGATGTCCAAAACACTCATGAGAGCTTAGAGAAGCTTGATTTTGAGTTCTAGTGATTGGAATATCGATTCCAAGTCAAGGACATCGTTTTCTCTTCACAAATCCTAGCAGATACGTTCCAAAGTGTTGGAATTCATCCCGCCGGTGTGGATACATGTAGAGGAGTTGTGCTTTCAACTCTTGGTGATTAAAACAGGCCCTGGATCGATTGATACTTTCAGATCTTGAAAGAACGAGGTAAGTATTCGAATCCCACGACGATATACACGATTGTCAGGTTATTGCACAATTGGTTTTGTGTGACGTTTGGCTAGGTTTAGATCTTTCGATGAGATCACATGCTAGAAACCCGAAGGGAACCCAACAGTGGTATGAGAGCCTGATTCTCTGTATATCGTCGTGCCTGTTGCTTGTTTGCATGATTTTAATTGTTAAAGTGCATGTAAACAATAGATCTTTGAAGGTTTGCATGATTTTAATTGTTAGAATGCATGTAGACTATAGATCTTTGCATGTTTTTCATGGTTTTAATGGTTAGAATGCATGTAAACATGAGATCTATGCTTTTTTGATGATTTTGATTGTTGAATGATGCATGGATGAG
>NW_010968661.1:2765-3661 GCF_000463585.1 Tarenaya hassleriana | reverse complement strand
AAACTAGGGTTTGCCCCCCCGTTTCGACGCACCGTCAAGCCTCCCATGAACCTCGCTCATCCATGCATCATTCAACAATCAAAATCATCAAACAAGCATAGATCTCATGTTTACATGCATTCTAACCATTAAAACCATGAAAAACATGCAAAGATCTATAGTCTACATGCATTCTAACAATTAAAATCATGCAAACCTTCAAAGATCTATTGTTTACATGCACTTTAACAATTAAAATCATGCAAACAAGCAACAGGCACGACGATATACAGAGAATCAGGCTCTCATACCACTGTTGGGTTCCCTTCGGGTTTCTAGCATGTGATCTCATCGAAAGATCTAAACCTAGCCAAACGTCACACAAAACCAATTGTGCAATAACCTGACAATCGTGTATATCGTCGTGGGATTCGAATACTTACCTCGTTCTTTCAAGATCTGAAAGTATCAATCGATCCAGGGCCTGTTTTAATCACCAAGAGTTGAAAGCACAACTCCTCTACACGTATCCACACCGGCGGGATGAATTCCAACACTTTGGAACGTATCTGCTAGGATTTGTGAAGAGAAAACGATGTCCTTGACTTGGAATCGATATTCCAATCACTAGAACTCAAAATCAAGCTTCTCTAAGCTCTCATGAGTGTCTTGGATGTCTGAAGTTCGTTTTCTAGGGTTTGTGGCGGCTCTCTCATTAATTAGAATTGCCCAAAACCCTTAAAACGCGAAATAGGAAATCTGCCCGAAAGTCGGACCGTCCGGTCTAGGTCTTGGACCGGACGGTCTAGCTTTCAACGCAGAACGGACGGTCCGTAACTACACAGAACGGACGGTCTGTACGTCTGGACCGGACGGTCTGGTGCTCGCGGAACGATCAGTCCGTTCTTCAGCGGAAC
>NW_010968661.1:0-805 GCF_000463585.1 Tarenaya hassleriana | reverse complement strand
GTAGGAACATCATATCGATTTCATGCTTAGACTCAGATGGTTTCAGATTTGTTATTGAGAACAAATGTCTGTCCATTTATAGAGGCGATTTATTCTATGGTAAAGGTTACCAGTTTAATGGCCTTTATATTTTGGAAGATGAACCATCTACAGCCTCTGAATACGACGTAGGCTCGTCATGTTCTAACAACATGAGTTCGTCGTTTCCAGTCACAAGAAAATCATATCTTGTAGGCTCTTGGCGGATTCTATCAGATCTCCGAGGTTCACTAGGAGGTGTTGTCTCAACAACTCGTGATACAGGTTGGACTGTTTCGACCTGTTCGTTCGGTTCTTCGACTATTTGTGGTTCTCGAACTTCTTCGAGATCTATTCTACTCCCACTGACTCTCTTGGAGACGAACTCTCTCTCCAAGAAAGATCCATTCCGAGCAACAAACACTTTGTTCTCAGATGGGTTGTAGAACCAGTACCCTTTAGTTTCCTTAGGGTAACCCACAAATATGCATTTATCAGACTTGGCGGATAGCTTATCAGAAGCAAGACGTTTCACGTAAACGTCACATCCCCAAATCTTCATGAATGCTAACCTGGGACGCTTCCCAGTCCATATCTCATATGGAGTCTTCTGAACCGACTTTGTTGGACAGTTGTTCAGTATAAGCGCTGCTGTTTCCAAAGCATATCCCCAGAAGGATTTAGGAAGATCGACCTGACTCATCATAGACCGTACCATATCTAATGGGGTCCGGTTCCTCCTCTCAGACACGCCATTCCACTGTGGCGTTCCAGGTGGAGTCAGCTG
>NW_010968660.1:0-435 GCF_000463585.1 Tarenaya hassleriana | reverse complement strand
ACTACAGAAGCTGAGTATATTGCAGCGTCGGACGCAGCAAAGGAAGTTGTTTGGATCAGAAAGTTCTTTGGTGACTTGGATGTCATTCCTAGTGCTGATAACCCCATTGCTCTGTATTTGTGACAATAATGGTGCAATCACACAAGCGAAAAAACCTAGGTCCCATCAATGATCCAAACACATACTCAGATAATTTCGTCTTATCAGGGAGATCATAGGCAGACGAGACGTGCATATTTGTAGAGTGTTGACAGATGACAACATTGCTGATCCGTTGACGAAACCTCTCCCTTCGTCGAAGTATGAGGGTCATGTTAGAGATATGGGTATTAGATGTTTAGCAGTCCATGAGTAGAGCAAGTGGGAGATTGTTAGTTTAGTGCTCTATGATGTACTGTTTTACGAGCTTTCTTATGATACATTTGATGTATTGAC
>NW_010968659.1:0-435 GCF_000463585.1 Tarenaya hassleriana | reverse complement strand
TATAGAACCGAATGATTCGAGTCGAACAATTACCAAGCTTAACCAAATACCGAAACGCTCACGCCTAATCAAATTTACCCTTTAGGTAAATGTGGATTCTCCATAAATTTTCAAGTTTATATGAACTTGAACTAATCATGCAAAACAGGAGGATGGATGCTTCTTTAGCTGCAGACACATGCATGATCGTTTCCTAACATTTAACACCGCATTTTAGAAAATGCGAAGATCCATTATACAGTCTTGAAGATTGGAAACCATTTGCTAGTTTTATCGGTAAATATCAATGGTAAAATCCCTGTCGATTTTTACAGTTTCTTGAAAGTTAAAAAATAAAATACCGCAGGTCCCGTGACTTTCAAGGTCGAAGAATACAACGGGAGTGTGCCAAAGTTGGTCTCGACAACGTATTCATGGACAAAGGTTTGATGATCG
>NW_010968658.1:0-435 GCF_000463585.1 Tarenaya hassleriana | reverse complement strand
ATTATTATTATTATTACGAAACTGAAGTCTCCGAGCAAAAAGACCCCAATTCTGTTTACATTTTGTATTATGGTCATATATTACTATCAGCAAATCTCTAAACAGAAATACTGTTCGGTATTCCCTTTCCTGTCATGCCACCTTCCCTTGTGTAATCCGATGTGTTTGGGTACAACAAAGTGTACGGCATCTTAACCGGACCAAGTCGATTCTTCATGCTCTTGATGTTGTTCCTCTTAACGATGTTGTTCTCGATCTGCTCAAGCCTCTCGGTGAATCTTGTAGACATAGCCAAAACCTCATCATCAGCCGTCCAATTCGGAGATTCCCTCTGTCCCAAATAAAGCTCATCCGTTGAATGCATAGACAAAACCTCAATGATAGAGATCCCAAGTAGTGTCTGCAACTGTGGAGTGATCGTCTTCAAGTATGCGA
>NW_010968657.1:0-436 GCF_000463585.1 Tarenaya hassleriana | reverse complement strand
ATTTATACTCTTTGGTATATTTACTTTTATGAAGATCATTTATTTTGATCATAGTTCAATTTTTATATAATTTTGTAGATATATATTTTTGTTATCGAGTATTCTTTAATTGATATGCTATTATTGGATTTGCGTTGATATATTAAGTTCAGTTGAATCATAAAATTATTTTGATATTTATAAATAAATTTTTTTGACGTAAATACCAATTTTTAAAAGGTTTGTTAAGTAGCAGTAATTTTTTAATTACAACTAAGAGAATTTAATATATATAAGATAAATAGAAAATATTTGTGTTTTCAAAAGAAACTAACATCGTTAGTATATTTTTCTGTTTATGGTCTTTTTTGCTTAATTTTTATAGTTAAAAATTTTATTTAAGCAATTTAAAGTGTAGGATTTAATTTGAGTGTGTTGAAAAGTTTGTGATTTTTTT
>NW_010968656.1:0-436 GCF_000463585.1 Tarenaya hassleriana | reverse complement strand
GTATATATATATATTAATATATATACGTACACATATTCATATATTTATATAATATTATATATATCCACTAACATATAAATATTATTATATATAATATTATATATACATCTACTAACATATATATATATTTTATCTACATATATCATATATATATATATATATATAATATGTTCGATTGCGCGATTATTATTACGATGGCGCGATCGTTTCAATTTTTTTTTTTTTTTTTTTTTCAGAACGATTTTTGCGTTCATCCGTTTTAGCTTGATTCCATGAAAAATTTTTCGATGAAACTCGTTTTCCGCTCTTTCCTACAAAATATGAAAACATCGAAATCGTAGTAAAATTGTACCGAATAAAGCCTATAAACATATAAATATCGTACAATACAATGTATATATTATACAAAAATATACTAATATATACATGTTATCAA
>NW_010968655.1:0-436 GCF_000463585.1 Tarenaya hassleriana | reverse complement strand
ATTGCAGGTGTGGTAGCAGTCATCATATTATTATTCTCCTCAAACTTCCCATGAAATGGTGTCCCGGGACCAGACCCGTTGTTCGGGTGATCGGCAAAACCCTGAACGCGCCAGTGGCTATTCCTCTGTTCAAACCACGAAATCAGCTCAGAATTTCACAAAGACTTATATACCGAGATAATTATAAAACTGGGCACCACTGGAACAAGCCGTCTTTAAACGAACAACAGAGTTAGAAGCTATGTCTGAGAACTTTTCACATCAAGAGAACAAGCCGTCTTTAAATGAACAACAGAGTTAGAAGCTATGTCTGAGAACTTTTCACATAAATATATCGGTACGATATAAGCAGGATCGTAAAATCTAATAGCGGTATCAACAAGCTAGAAATTTACCCATGGCATCAATTTTGTTGGTTCAGGACTCCATCCTGGAT
>NW_010968654.1:0-436 GCF_000463585.1 Tarenaya hassleriana | reverse complement strand
GGGGTATTGATTGTCTTTTTGTAGGTTGTGATCTCGTTTGCAAAGATCATTCTCATATCGATACGACCAGGGATCGAGACTCTCGGGAGGATGCCCGGGACGGATATATTTGCCGATACAGATCAGTATCCTATGGCGGTTAAGACTCCTGGTGTGTTGATTGTTCGCGTTAAATCCGCGTTATTGTGCTTTGCCAATGCTAATTTCATAAGAGAAAGGTATACATATATATATATATATATTATAGCATTTTTTGTTTTGGACATAATTAAGCCATGGTTCTTGGAGCAAAGTTTAAAGATTTCTTTTACGTGTTTAGGATTGTGAGATGGGTGAATGAGGAATTAGAAGAAGAAGGGGGAGGAGAAGAAGACAAGAAGGGCAATATGCAAAAGAACATTCTCCTCGTAGCTCTTGACATGTCAAGTAAGTAATA
>NW_010968653.1:0-437 GCF_000463585.1 Tarenaya hassleriana | reverse complement strand
GTACAGAAAGTGTACGAAATTCGTTCGGAATGCACAAAACTCATTAGGAATGTCATTTTTAGTATATAAAAGAACTTATTGTAAGACCAATAATACTCAACTTTAATATTAAAAAAAACTCTTATTAGAATTATATATGAATGTTAAGAAATTTAATTATAAATTAATAAAAAAATAATTGCATAGTGATGATGAGTTTCTGTTTCTATTAACATCACTGATATATGTTTATCCTAAAAAGAGCAAAAGATCGCCACAAAATTATTGATCATTTTCACCCAGAAATAGGCAAAACACTTGGAGTTGCTAAGGCAAAATCAGGATATGAGTTTACCGGAACGTCTTTGGCAAACTATTTGAGACGTCAAAGTCTCTGAGTCATGGAGATACGAAATAAGATGTTAGGGATGGACAATCTAAGTTGGAATATCGGAAAA
>NW_010968652.1:0-437 GCF_000463585.1 Tarenaya hassleriana | reverse complement strand
AATCTGCACCAAACTATTATGTGTCAAGCCACTTTTTCGGTTGTATCCTTGAATTTTTCCATATCTCTTTAGAGATGAAAGTATCGGTAGGCTTGCCACCTATCTTCCACACAACCACATCTTCCTCTTCTGTAAGTGTTTTTTTTATAAGGGTTTGTATTGATTAACTAAAATAATGTACAGAGTTTACATAGTAGGAGCCAAAGTGGCATTTTAGGCATCATCAGCCTGCTCAAACCCAGAATACAATAACCTCAAAAAAATTTTGAAAACCAATACTGAATACATTGCTCTGTAAGATCAGGAGTTACCGACTGCAACGAAGCAACTCTTGTGCGGAACATTACGTCTGTTTCCCGGATTAAGGCTTGAGTATCCTGGAAAGTTCTTATACATATATTTGTGTATGTGTATGTATATATGTGTGTGTATTTTTT
>NW_010968651.1:0-437 GCF_000463585.1 Tarenaya hassleriana | reverse complement strand
GATAACACAACATAATTTTGAGTATGTTTTAGATACCCAAAACAAATAATATGTGATCGAGTATAATTCACGATATATATCAAACTTTCAAAATCAGTATAATCCAATTTAGACTCTCTTTTATCTTTATTTTTGGTAAGAGCAAGGTTTATATATACCCGATTGCATGAATCCCAATTCAATATTCTCGTCTAGTTTTTTTTGTTAAAAGGTAAAAATATATTAAAAAATAGAATTCATGTACATAAGCGGTGGTTAAGACTCAATACCCTACGATAGTGAATACCATGTACCTCTAACTGGACACCATATTCTCGTCTAGTTTTACCTTTTAGTTTTAGCACCTTGGCTACTTTTTATCTTCTCGGTATTTTTAATTTGTTGATTGTATTCAGCAAAACCTCTAAGAGAAGTAGAGTCTCTTGAAGACTCTGGAA
>NW_010968650.1:22722-30616 GCF_000463585.1 Tarenaya hassleriana | reverse complement strand
ACATCAGCCTTAGGCAAAGACCGTCTGCTGCCCATTTCCCCTGAAATGCTTCTCCCTTTCGCCATTTTAGCAATCTGCGTCTCTAAAGCCTCGAAAGAGAGATCATACACGCTGCCTCCACATGCTGCATCAACCCATCCTCTCGTGTCGTCCCTAAGGCCATGTATGAAAGTGGAGAGGAGGTATTTGTTGTCCATACCGTGGTGCGGACACATTCTCTGATACTCCTTGAACCTCTCCCAAGCATCATACAAGGTCTCATCGTCATCTTGGGCGAATGTGTTAATCTTGTTCAGCGCCAACTGTGTCTTCATGGGAGAGTAATATTTCATCATAAACTTCTCCTCCATCTCATTCCATGTAGAAATGGAATTTGGCTCCAAGGTATAGAGCCAATCCCGCGCCTTGTCCATCAAAGAGAATGGAAACGCCTCGATCATCGCATCTTCCATTGTTACCCCTGGCGGTTTCTTGATGGTTCGACAGAGCATCTTGAACTGCGTAAGATGAGAATTCGGATCCTCATTATACCTCCCTCTGAAGCTCATCTAATTCAGCATCTGAATAAACTGCGGCTGCAGCTCAAAATGATCCAAGGGTGGTCGATTGATGCACGAGAGCAACTGAGTATGCTTCGGCGTCGTATACATCCCAAAAGTCTGCAAATTAGCTCGGACACGCTCTCTTGGCTGCGCTTCACCCCGTGCTGCCTCTTCTGCCATTCTGTCCTCTCTCTGTTTTCTGCGGATTTCCCTTTCTGTTCTGTCTATATCCGGGTCAAAGGCAAACTCAAAATCTGGGTCGAGTTGTCTTCGAGTGGGACGTCTGCTCATGCACCAAGGAAACCTGCAAACAACAAAAGTCCAGAAAAAGGCAGAGGAGGTGAATCAGTGTGAATAGAAAGGCAGAGAGTAGGGAGAGACACCCGATAAAGTCCAGAACGATCCCGGAAAAGTCCAGGAAAACCGGGAAAAATCTGGAAAAATTCAGAAAGGCCCAGGAAATGTCCAGAATAATTCCGAAAAAGTCCAGGGAATTCTGAAAAATGTCCAGAGAAATCCCGAAAAATCCCGAACAAGTCCAGAAAAGTCCAGGGAAATACAAACAACAAAAATGACAAACAGAAAAATCAAGAAATAAAAGGAAAAATAGAAAAATTGACTCAAGAGAAAAATAAAAATCACACAAACACGCAAAGAAAAAGGAAGTGAACAAACACACACAAAAATCAAACCGAAAAAATCAAAGACTCCGGAAAGACTAACCTAGAGTCAATTTATCCTAGCTATGGAAACCGTAAAAAGTCCCCGGCAACGGCGCCAAAAACTTGATCACTTGCGTGACGAGTCTTAAATTTGTAACCCGAAACACAACTAATCCGCAAGTATACGGATGTCGTAGTACCGGGGTCGAACACAAGGACTTAAACGGTTAAGCTAGGAGTCGATCAAAACTAGGAAAATGAAAGAAATAAAATTGGAGAATTGTTTTTATGGGTTTTCAAAGTTGCAGAAAATTAAATGAAAGAAACTAAAATCAAAGACAATCACAATTCAAGAGAAGATGATCAATGGGGAAGGTTATGGGAATCGGGTTTCACCGATCATGCAAGGATGCCGTAAAGGATTATGGACCTATATCATGCTCGTTCTAAGGTGAGGGATTCGAAGACTAAGGTCGGGTTCGGTTCTCTCAAACCGAAAACCCGCTATCCAAGAGAGCTCTCTAGCCATTTTCATGGTCTAGAGTGAACCCCCGAATGCATTACGTTCACTTGTCATAATCCTAGATTTAGTTGAATCGAATTTCTTCGGATTCAATTTTCAACCCAATTGATTGAATGCATCAAGAGACCAAGAATCCATGTCTCCATGTAATTCACAATCCTAAAATCTACCCACAAAATTCTCATCCAATGGGTAACATTAAATACCATTCAATCAACCTCTATCAATCAAAACCCAAGCAATTGCATCATCCAATTGAACAAATCCAAGGTTCCTCTAAGCATTCATTCAAGAGAGATAAACTTTCAAGAACACAAATTTCATTCAAGGCAAGGATTTGAAAGCATAAACAAAGCATAATCTAGGGTCCAAGGTGAGTACAAGCATCCTTACATGAGGGCTAATCCCTCTTCCCACAACAAGAGACTACTCACTACTCATGTTCAAGAACAAAGCAAAACAAGAGTAAAGTGCAGAAATCATAGAGAGAGAGTAGAGAGATGCTCAAGAAATCTTCAATCTTCAATGGAGTCTTCTTCCTCTTCTTTCTCCTCCAAGAGCTCCTCTTTTCTCTCCCAAAGTCTCTATTTTCGGCCCCCAATCAATCCTAGGGATCTCCTTTTCGGTTCCCCATCAAAAGCCCGAAAAGAATGGCTAAACGGCGTAGCTTTCGCGGAGTCTGTCAAGTGGACCGTCCGTTCCAGGTTAGATAGGTTCGTCAGACCGTCCGTTCCAGCCTCGCAGAACGTCCGTTCCGAAACGCAGAACGTCCGTTCTGTAACGTAGAACGTCCGTTCTGCGTTGTAATCCAGACCGTCCGTTCTGATATGTAGTTTGCAGGACTGTCTTGTGGACTGTCGGTGTCTTGTGGTCTGTCGGGTCTGTGCACTCAGTCCGTCCGTTCCAGCTTTGCAGACCGTCCGTTCTGGCCATAAAATCTGGGGAGTTATGCTTCTGTCTTCTCCGTTTCGTCCCGAAAACCCTCGGGTTCCTGCAAAGGTCAAAACCTAGCCCCAGAGACCTAAAGATGGCTCTAATATGCCTAGTATGTGTGGAAACCGTTTAGAAACCAAAGGCATATTCGGTCTAAAATCCAGATAAAATCCGAGCCATCACAATGCCAGAGATAGGTCAGGTTTAAGTTGTTTGGTTTAAACCTTTTCGCATTTACGTTATATACGGACATGGAATCGGAAGGTTGATCGTTCAAGACATACAATCCATTCACAAGGTAACCATTACCATAATAGACATCGTCTTTGAACATCATCAGGTTCTTATTTTCAATAACAAACCGAAAACCATCCAAATCCAAACAGGAAATAGAAATGATGTTTCTGCTTATAGCAGGCACAAAGTAACAATTACTCAGTTCTATAACCAGTCCAGACGGTAAAGATAAATCATAAACGCCGACAGCTAATGCACCAACCTTTGCTCCATTCCCGATGCGTAGATCCACTTCACCTCGAGCCAACGTCCTACTTCTTCTTAGACCCTGCACATTTCCACAAATGTGTGAGACACATCCGGTATCTAATACCCAGGATGAAGAAGTGAATACGTTAGCTTCGATAACGTAAATACCTGAAGTAGAAGCTTCAACAAGCTTCTTCTTCTTCAGATCTTCCAGGAAGAGTTTGCAATTTCTGCGCCAATGACCAATCTCATGGCAGAAATGACACTCTCCTTTCTCGGGTTTAGGCTTGGCCTTGTTGGCAACATTTGCCCCACTTGCCTTGCCTTTGCCTTTTCCCTTGGAACGCTTCCGCTTTTTCGAACTCTTCGAAATAACGAGCACGTTCTTCTCGACCTTAAGGCTCGTCTCGGCCGTTTTCAGCATCCCATGCAGTTCGGTCAAGGTCTTATCCATGCCATGCTATGATAGCTCATAATGAACTGATCATAGCAGTTTGGAAGAGACTGGAGCACAAGGTCAGCAGCCAACTCCCTGTCGATCCTCAAGCCATAACGCTCAAGTTCTTCAAGATGACCCTTCATCTTAAGAACATGAGCACTAACCGATTGCCCTGTTGTCATACGACATGCAAGCAGGTTCTTCAACGTGTTGTATTTCTCAACACGCGCATGCTCTTGGAACATAGTCTTCAACTGCTCGAGCAGATCAAAGGCGTTAACGCCCTCAAACTGTCGCTGCAGTTCAGGAGACATTGTCCCGAGCATGAGGCAAGAGCTCCAGGTCGTCGTTCTGATGCTTCAACCAAGCATCACGAACGGCTCTCGCGGCGTTGGCCGGGGGCTCATCAGGAAGAGCCCCTTCCAGGACGTACATCTTCTTCTCGTTCCTGAGAACAATTCTCAAGGTCCGATACCAGTCCAAGAAGTTCGTCCCAGTCAGCTTATCCTTCTCAAGGATAGATCGCAATGACACGGTTGGTACACTACCACCTGTCGCCATGTCCTACAGAGATAAACAGAACAACACAATATGCAATATCCATTAGTACAATACTAATTATAGTGAAAACTATTACGGATGACATGATGCAAATATGAGATAACTCCCACTAAGAAAAACAACCCTCTAGTACTTTTCTTAGCAGGCTAAGATCCATATTTCATATAGACTTGAGTCAGCTTTGGCATGACGCTCAAGCCTATGCTATTTAGGTAGACATCCAATGTCAATCACATCCAATGTGACTCTTAGATCGTTTATGGGAAAATAGTATCATCATACTATTGCATATTTCTAGTCTCATCTATACCGTTAGGTCCAAGTCCAACTTGATAACCCAACTCAAGCCGAACCATTTTCGAACATATGAGAACCACCATTTCTCCATCTTGTCTCACAAAGATTGTCTGGTATGCTCAGCTTTGGCATGACCCATACACAGACGATCGAAGCATTGACAAGTGTTCGAAACATGGGCGGTATCAGCTTGAAATTATATTGAGGGATTTCAACGTTACCAAGAAATAGAATATTACTTTCGAGAAATGAGAACCAAAATTCTCAATTCTTGACTCACTTAAGTAATCCGGTATGCACAGCTTTGGCATGTCCCATACACGAATTACCAAGGTCTTGGCAAGAACTCTACTCGTAATAACCCTTCTCGATTGATCATAATATAACAATTATATTCTGATCTGGCTCTGATACCACTGATGGGTCGCACGGGAACCTCAAGCACCGGTTCACAACCGGTCTCTGGTCTGGTCCGCGGGCTTGCGCAGCGGAATTGGCGTTCAAAACGATTTTGAACCGCCCACGGACCATGATTTCGATGAAGAACTTACTTGAGAGAAAAGCTAACCTTTTGATTCCGAATTTGTAAGGTTGGCTTGATCACAGCAGAGGTGTTGAATGAGCCAACACCTCTTGAGCAGTCCACACCCTTGGGATGGTTTCTAACACTTGGAAACTTGCTTGCTAGAGCACAAGGAGATCAAATCTCTCTTGATTTGGATCAAGAACACTCCTCAACACTTGAGAGAGTTTTCCAGAAGTTCCTGTGGCTCATCAGATGGCCTAAGACGAGATTATTATCGACCTAACCTTTTTCACCAACTTCCCACTTGAGAAAAGGTAAGAAAAGATCGGATTAATGATTCTGGAGCTTAGTCTGGGCGGACCAGAACTTGGTCCGCCGGACCACACGTTAAAAATGGCTCAGGTTGACTTTGTCAACGTCTTGGTCCGGGGCTGACCAACCTTGGTCAGCCGGACCAAGACTTGACAAGTCTGCCGACACTCCGCGCGATCCCGATCAGGCGGACCAAATGCCTGGTCCGCCGGACCAGCCGAGTCCGGACCTGCCAACCCTGAGTCCGCCTGTTGTCTGGTCCGCCGGACCAACATTTGGTCCGCCGGACCAACATTTGGTCCGCCGGACCAGACTAGTCCGAACCATCAGTCCGAGTCCGGGCTGACCTGCCGGTCCGCCGGACCAAGCCCTGTCAGCTCCGGACCGGACCTGATTTTTCGGACTTGTCTCCATATCACTTTCTCGTCTGTGTACATCCATCCCTTATGTGTGTGACCCTTTAGGCTCCTCCGAAGACGGCAGTAAACACGAGATCCAATCTCGCTTTACAAATCATAAGCGGTCTCTAGCAAGACATTATGATTACCCGCATCGGAAAGAGTTAGATGTGAACTAACCGAAAAGCCAGAGATAGCTCCAACGATGATCCTCTTTGTCTCACGATATCGAACTTATAGTTCAGATGCTTTGTCGTATCCCGAGTAGACTGTAAGAGATAGATGACATTCATCTATAGTGTGGCCACACATTTCTACAGTCCTACTCCTACGACGGGCCCAAGCGATATCTCTCTCTTTCGAGAGGGACAAAGTTCCATCTTGCCTATCTACTATCCAATGCATGATTCGTAATATACCCGAGCCCCGTCTTTATAGTCATCCGGTTAAAGACGATGTTTGACGCAGTCAAAGTACATTACTCGTCATGATGGATACAATAGATATCTCAGGTCCGAGGATCTAAAGCGAACCATCAAATGAGATTCAAGTCATGGATTATATCCAATCGACAATCTCACGTGAGTCATCCAGTTACTTGTTCCAAACAAGTACTCATGACCGTGACCTGTATCCAATACATATGATCATCATCATGATCATCCATCACGCCTCATGTTAGTCTTAATTCATCATTGTTCCCACAATGACAAGCGACTAAGGAATTTAGGATCGTACATAACGATCCATGGATAATCATTATTTATCAAATATGCAAAATAAATAATAAATAAATAATGTATTCATCCAATAAATACATCGTTTCATACATGGTTCTCATATCGTATGATCATTCTAAAGCATCATATCCATCACCATTCAGAGCCTCATGAACCGTTGTAGGTTCTTCGCCAACTCCGCCCGTTTCTCCCGTCCGTCTGGTCCAGCTGACCAACTCTTGGTCAGCTCCGGAACAGACCTCAAAAACCAAGAAAAATCCGATTTTTCTCGTCCGTTTGATCCCGTCCATACACATCCATCCCATATGTGTGTGACCCTTTAGGCTCCTCCGAATATGGCAGTAAACACGAGATCCAATCTCGCTTTACAAATCATAAGCGGTCTCTAGCAAGACATTATGATTACCCGTATCGGAAAGAGTTAGATGTGATCTAACCGAAAAGCCAGAGATAGCTCCAACGATGATCCTCTTTGTCTCACGATATCATAATCGAACTCATAGTTCGAATGCTTTGTCGTACCCCGAGTAGACTGTAAGAGATAGATGACATTCATCTATGGTGCGGCCGCACATTTCTACAGTCCTACTCCTACGACGGGCCCAAGCGATATCTCTCTCTTTCGAGAGGGACAAAGTTCCATCTTGACTATCTACTATCCAATACATGATTCGTAATGTACCTGAGCCACGTCTTTATAGTCATCCGGTTAAAGATGACGTTTGACGCAGTCAAAGTACATTACTCGTCATGATGGATACAATAGATATCTCAGGTCTGAGGATCTAAAGCGAACCATCAAGTGAGATTCAAGTCATGGATTAAATCCAATCGACATCTCACACGAGTCATCCAGTCACTTGTTCCAAACAAGTACTCATGACCGTGATCCGTATCCAATACACATGATCATCATTATGATCATCCATCACGCCTCATGTTAGTCTTAATTCATCATTGTTCCCACAATGACAAGCGACTAAGGAATTTAGGATCGTACGTAACGATCCATGGATTATCACTATTTATCAAATATGCAAAATAAATAATAAATAAATAATGTATTCATCCAATAAATACATCGTATCATACATAGTTCTCATATCGTATGATCATCCTAGAGCATCACATCCATCAATGTCGTACATACTCCCTCCACAAGATGCATCCATCCATGCTCTAGTATCGTCTCTCAGTCCGTGGATGAACGTGGAAAGCAACAGCCGCTTATCCATGCCGTGGTGTGGACAAAGGCGTTGATAGCCTTTGAATCTCTCCCATGCGTCGTATAGACTCTCATCACTCTCCTGAGTGAAGCTGTGTATGGCTCTCTGTGCAGCTCGGGTCTTCTCTGGGGAGTAGTATTTCGCCATGAATTGCTCCTCTAGCTCCTCCCATGTCGTGATCGAGTTCGGCTCAAGAGTATAGAGCGAATCTCTAGCCCGGTCCATCAGTGAAAAAGGAAAGGCCTCCAA
>NW_010968650.1:5852-21269 GCF_000463585.1 Tarenaya hassleriana | reverse complement strand
AAAACACATACGAATCCCTAACCCATAGTCGTGGATCTACTCACGGTTCATAGAAAACAACAAAAAGCTCATAAAGAAAGAAGTAGAAGAGAGGAAAGAAAGTCTCATGCAGATGTGTAGTCTCCACGATCGAATCTTCCTTCTTCTTCCCCGAAATCCCGTGAACTTCTATTCTTCTCTCCCCAAAAGCTCTCCAAAAATCTGTATCTAAGTGTTCTCTAAGGGTCTCTGATGTTCTAGGACGTGGCTAGGGCTTTTTTATAACCCTAGGGCGGCTCCCAAGAGTCCTATTCCCGATAGAATGCTGAAAATCGCGAAACAGGGTTTTAGACTGGATCCAGACCGATTCCAGGAGGATCCGGACCGAATCCAGATTCCTGGGCTCGAGCTCAGCTGTCTTGATTCGGACCGGATCCAGTTGGATCCGGCCCTGCACTGGCAGTTTTCTGGTCTTCACGATTTCGCTCATATCTTTCTGCTCCGGTGTCGGATTTACGCGATTTTGGTGTCTACGCGAAGCTCCTGAAGTGCTCTTTCCAATGGTAAGTCTCGCATGATTTGGATTTCTGCAGAGAAAGTTATTGATGTCGCAACATGAGTACCTCATCCAGACTTCTCCTTTAACGCTCCAAATGGCTCCTTTTCGAGTCCAATCATCTTCGAAACCTGTAATCTGCAAAACTAAAGCACAACCGGGTTTTTGTGTCCTAGCACGCCTAGAATGTCTATGAATGCATGTGATTATCCCGTAAAACCTAGACAAACTCTTATCAAAATATAGAGAAAAATAGAAGTTATCACCCTTTTACTTTTTCTAGGCTCTTCATCCTCTTCCTCTAATTGCTTAGAAGATTCATGAATTCTTTGAGATTCCATACGACTTGGATCTAATTCTATCCGGTTTAGGGAAACACATCTTCAAAGAACGAAGCACCTCTTGATTAAACGAATGTATTCGCATGTATTTCAGAATTATCTGATTTATACACCAAGAATCGTCAAGCACTTATATTGTGTGAATTGAAGGTTGTAATGCTCTAGTTAATCTATATATGAGACTTTTGTAATTAATTCATTTGTGGAATGAATTAAAATTTTCATTATACGATTTGCATATTTGTTGTATGATGAAATCCATGAATTATTTATAGAAATAATTCTAAATTCCCTAGTTGATCTCATCGTGGGAACGATGATGAGCTAAGACTAGCATGAGGCGTGATAGATGATCATTATGATGATTATGATTATTAGATATGTATCACGATCATGGGTACTTGTGTGGAACAAGTGACTGGATGACCCGCATGAGATTGTCACATGGACCTGAGTCATGACTTGAATCTCATGTGATTCGCTACTGGATCCTTAAACCGGAGATATCTATATGTATCCGACATGAGGAGTAACGTACTCTGACTCAGTCAAACGTTATCCGTAATAGGATAACTATAACGACTGTGCTCGGGTACGCTATGAGATATGTGGAGGATAATAGATATTCGGAAGGGATTTTGATCCTCTCATTACGAGAGAGATATCGCTGGGCCCCTCGAGTGAGATGAACTGTGAAATGTGTGGCCACGCTTAAATGAATGTCATCTATTATGTTCAGTTATCTCATGGATGAGAAAGCAGTCGAACTTGATAAGGTGGCTAGATCCATGCCTTATGTTCGACATAGGATATCGTGTGTCAAAAGGATCGTAGTAAGAACTATTACTGCTCTGTTAGTGGATCACTAACTCTATCAATGTGAGGGTTGTAGTGTCTTGCTAGAGACCACCTACAATCAGTGAGTCGAAATAGTGTTTCGAGATCACGATCACATTGAATGAGCCTACAGGGTCACACACGAAGGGTTGGAATGTAAAAACTAACAAAGTGAAGTCTGAAACAAAATGTTTGTTGAACTCGATCGAGTAAGTGTAACTCGTCCGAATTTGGTCAAATTCGGTTAAATTAATGTAATTTAATCGAAACATAAAACGGTGTGGAAATTCGATCGAATTAATGTAATTCAACCGAACGGTGAATAGTGACTATGAATAGTGACTATGAATAGTATCCGTGAATAGTGTCGGTGAATAGTACCGTGAATAGTGTCGGTGAATAGTCTGTGAATAGTGTCGGTGAATAGTAATCGAGCAAAAATTCCACATCGAAAATTCTACCCATTTTCAAGGGTTTTGAGCTCTATATAAGGGGAGCTTGGCCAAAGACTTCAACACACCAAGTCTTAAGTCCTATAGGGGATCTAGAGAGCTTTAAGAAGTCTAAACGACCATAAACTCTCAGGAACCTCTCCGGACTAGCGACTGATTTTAGGCCCTAGCAGGCCAGATCCAATTGTTGGATCCAACCCGCGGTGTGGATACTGTAGAGGTCGTTGCCCTTTGTGACGACTCTCAGTGGCTGTTTTGCCCATCGCCGTTTGGCTCCGTCTCGCCTTTGAGGTCAGTATCTCTCTTCGAGATCTTTATTATTCGTTTTTGTTTATTATTACATTTATGCACGATGTTTAGTGTTTTCCTATTTTAGGATAAATTAAATTATGGATTTAATTTCCGCTGCGCTTAGATCCTAGAACTAGGTTAGTGTCAGGTCGGGAACCGTGGCACTAGGCCTGGAAAAACCCAACATGAATAACCAATAAACACACAGTCTATTGTTTTTGGTCCTAACCTAGTTCGTTTAGGAATTGGGATAGGAACCTTAGTCAAACAACCCCGTACTCTCAAGTATTTGCAGCTAGGTGAGTTGTCTTTCCACAACTCATAGGGTGTTTTGTCGAGCCTTTTATGGGGTATTCTATTTAATACAAAGTTAGCACAAATCATTGCTTTCCTCCACAAGTTCTGAGGAGATTCAGAACTTATTAACATAGCATTCATCATTTCTTTCAGCGTTCTATTTTTGCGTTCAGTAATGCCATTCTGTTCTGACGTATAAGGAGCTGTAGTTTGATGGATGATGCCATGATCTGCGCACAATTTTGCAAAAGGTGATTCATATTTACCTCCTCTATCGCTTCTCAAAACTTTGATTTTCTTTTCAAGTTGATTTTCAACTTCGTTTTTATAGAGATTAAACATCTCTATTGTCTCATCTTTACTTCTCATTAAGTAGAAATAACAATATCTAGTACACTCATCAATAAAAGTAATGAAGTACTTTTTCTCACCTTTGGTTTGCACGTATTTTAAATCGCATACATCTGTATGTATTAATTCCAAAGGTCAGTACTTCGTTCAATATTTTTAAACGAAGACTTAGCAAATTTCGCTTCAACGCAGACTTCACACTTGCGGTCTTTGTCCAATTTAAATTTTGGCATTAGATTAAAAGACATTAATCTTTGCATAAACTTGACACTCATATGTCCTAGTCTACCATGCCATAATCTTGACTCATTCAAGTAAGCAGAAGAAGTAGAAGCTTTATTAATATCATTTGCGGTTATATTGTTTTTCGCATTGGTGTTACAAATGGTTATTACATTCATCTTGAACATACCATTTGCTAGATAACCTCTACCAAGATACACACCATTATTTGACACTACGACTCTCTCAGATTCAAAAACTAGTTTAAAGCATTTCTTTGACATCACAGATCCAGAGAGCATGTTCTTGCGAATGTTTGACACATGAAGAACCTCAGTGAGCGTCACCTTCTTTCCAGATGTCATCTTGAAAATGACTGAACCATTGCCTTCCACTTTGGATGCAACAGAGTTTCTCATATAGCAGTTTTCTCCAATGGCAGGGTCATAGGTGGTGAACATTCATCTGTTAGCACAAATATGGCAGGTTGCTCCAGTGTCAATCCCCCATTCTCTCGGATTATCTCTGACCATGTTCACTTCTGACACAACTGCCACGAAGTCAGACTCCCCATCCTCTACTTCAGCTACATGAGCTTGGGTCTTATTCCCAATTTTCTTCTGGGCACCTTCCTTGCGATGGTAGCAATCCTTCGCTAGATGTCCAGCCTTGCCACAAACGTAGCAATTTCCCTAGAATTTCTTGGAGTTGACATTTTTAATCAATCTTCCACTTTTTACCCCCTTTAGTCTTAGTCGTCTCAACGACGTTTGCCTTTGATCCAAACTATCCATTCGTTTTAAGAATAGATTAAAACTCCTGCCGAATTCTCACAGGACGATGCAAATCCTTCAAAGACATGTCCTTAGGTTTTTGCCTCAGGTCGTTCTTGAAACTCATCCAGGATGGAGACAGTTTTTTAATCAGAGTTGCCACCTGGAACCGTTCAATCGCCATGATGTCTTCTCCCGCCAAGTTGTGGAAGATGATTTGCAATTCATCTACTTGTTCCACAACACTCCTTGTATCTACCATATGGTAGTTTAGGAGCTTGGCTACTACTATTCGTGTGACACCGGTAACCCGTATACAGTATACAGGCTGTGCCACATGGACGATATAACGATAAAATAATAATTTGCGGAAGCGAAAATACGAAATCCAAAAACATTTTTAATCAAACTAGAGTAAGCAGTGGAAAATACAAGCGATCAGTATCGCAAAACAACACATGTCCGAAAATTCATAACATAGCCGTACAAAATACGGGAATACGAGTCCCGGAGTTCAAAATAAAATCCCGTACATGATGCTCCTTCTCTCAGGCCGTCGTCGTTCGTGCGCTAGGCGTAATCCTCGTGATCTGAAAAATGTAAAACCACGAGGGCTAAGCACAACTGCTTAGTGAGTAGCCCGGGTTGAACCCGGGAAACCCGTTCTCAGTGAGAACGGTGTTAGAACGATGATTCACAATCACATGCAGTAATAATAACATGCATTATCATAGAACGTGGATCACACATATAATAACAATCACAATCACACCCGCATAGGGTCCAGCCATATACCCTAGTCAAGTCCATGTTTAGGAGCGCCTCCACGCCCTTCAAGTCCATGTTTAGGAGCGCCTCCACGCCCTTCAAGTCCATGACGTTGGTCGTGTCAAGTCAGCATGACACAATCGATCATATCACCCGTATGGAGTCCACCATAGGGTTCCAGCCATATACCCTAGTAAAGTCCATGACTAGGAGCGCGTCACACGCCCGTCAAGTCCATGACGTTGGTCGTCGTGTCGCACATGACTAATCATGTCTCAAACGCCCGTCAAGTCCATGACGGTGATGGTTGCATCCACAACCATCTACAAACACAATCATGTTTGACTCGTACGTACGAGCAAGCTACACACATGACACACATCATGTATATATTCCCCAGTACAATCACACGTATCACGGTATTCGGTCCCTTACCGATCTACCGCTTAACGCCATGCAAACTACCCCATATAATCACGCAACGAGTCACTCGAATCGTTATATGGCACATCTCACGCATACGGGATTCGAAAATCATCTGAAAAAGGGTTTCGTAGCCTAGACCGGTTGGTCCAGGGTGTTCCGGGCTGTCCCGAGCCCTCTCGGTCCAAATTTAAGGTCTGGAACACGGACCGTTCGGACTGAGATGTCAGACTGCCCGTTCTGGGCATCCTGTCCATCCGTTCTGGTCCTTAGAGTCCGTCCGTTCTGGCTCTTTTCGCTCTCGCGAAACAGTTTTCTGGTCCGACTTCGTTTGATCATATCTCCCTCATTTCTCAACCAAATTCAGTCTCGTTTGTTGCTAAATGTTCATTGAAGTGTCCTCTATCTAATGCAATCAAACCATCGAAATAACACAATCACATCGACGAAAACGAGCTTAACAGACGCAACTCGAGCCACTCACCTCTGTTTTGGCTCAGATCTGGTTTGGCCGGATTTCGTGGCGTTTTCTGGTCTGTACCTCGCCGGAAACCTCTCCTACACCGTCTAGGGATGTCCCCCCTTGCTTTCCCGAGCTTCCCTTGCGCTGGCTCTCCTCCTTTCTCCCCATTTCTCTCTCTTTTCTCTCTCTCTCTATTTTCTCTGGTTTCAGTCCGAAAATGGCTGAGTCTGGGGATTGAGGGAGGTTTATTGCACGTGAGGGAGTCGTAATGGACTCAAGTCCAGGCCCAAGGTCGAGCCTGCAATGTCCTGGCGAGATTGGACTGCGAGTTGCTGCCAGTGGGGCCCGAGAACGCAGAGGAATACGCATCCCAAGACAGCAAGTTGGCCACTTGCGTGTTCAGTTCTCGGGCCCAGAACGGACGGTCTGGGCCCAGTTTCGGCCCAGCTCCTCGTACGTTCGTGGTCCGTTCGTTTTGCCTTCATCAGTCCGTCCGTTCTGCCTTTGTCGGTCCGTCCGTTCTGCATTTCTGGTCCGTCCCCACTGACTTCGTTTGCTCCGTTCTCACTCGTTTCTTAACCGAATCGCGCACCTTTGTTTCTACACCTTTCTTGGAACGTCCTCTTTCATGTCCAATCAATAGATTATTGAAAACTCATGTTTACATGATGAGGCACAACTCGAAACGTCCGTACCTCGAATAAATCGTGAATTCCGAATTTCCAGGTTCTACTCAGTTTTCTTTTGTTCATAACTTTCTCGTTTCCTAGTCAAATCGAGTGCATTTTTCTTCTAGATCTTCGTTGAAATATTCTCTATATTTTTAGCTTTGATTTACCTTCCTTTTATTCCCAAAAATAATTTAAATATTTCATTCGGAAATCGGGGTATTACAAATCCTCCCCCCTTAAAAAGAATTCGTCCTCGAATTCAGTATCTCGTGATGTCACCAAGATTTTCTCGTATTCGACATCATTACCTAAAACACAATCCAGATCGTCATGTCATCAAAAAACATAAGTCTGATACAAGCCGAACGTCATATGTATTCCCAAAAATAATTTAAATATTTCATTCGGAAATCGGGGTATTACAAATCCTCCCCCCTTAAAAAGAATTCGTCCTCGAATTCAGTATCTCGTGATGTCACCAAGATTTTCTCGTATTCGACATCATTACCTAAAACACAATCCAGATCGTCATGTCATCAAAAAACATAAGTCTGATACAAGCCGAACGTCATATGAAAGAGTTCGTACAACGCTCAAGTAAATAGATGCGGATAACTACTATGCATCTCTGCCTCGGGTTCCCAAGTCATGTCGGAGACCCCTTGGCTCCGCCACAAGACCTTTACGAGTGGCACTTTCTTCCCGATCCACGATCTGCAGTGGCTCATCTCGAAAACGTGTAGCCTCCTTAAACTCCAACTCCTGGGGCTGTAACATGTGAGAAGGATCCGCTACGTACCTCCGCAGCATCGACAGTGGAACACGTCATGAATATTGCCCAGCTCCGGCGGAAATCCAAGACGGTATGCAACAGCTCACACTCTCGCGATCACGGGATAAGGTCCGATGTAGCGCGGCTTCAGCTTCCCGCTCTGCCCGAACCTCGCATGACCCCGCATCGCCTGTACTCGGAGAAAGGCATAATCTCCGACCTCAAGCTCGAAGTCCCGACGTCGCTGATCGGTGTATGACTTTTGTCGGTCTTGCGCCGTCTTCAGATGGGCGCGAATCCTCCGTATCACTTCCGTGGTCTCCTCAACAATCTCGGGCCCAAACTCGCGACGCTCTCCGATCTCGGTCCAGTACATCGGTGTCTTGCACGGTCTCCCGTACAAGGCCTCGTATGGAGACACTCCGATGCTCGTGTGATGGCTGTTGTTTTACGCAAACTCGCACAACATCAAGTACCGGTCCCACGGAGCTCCCCACTCCATAATACAAGCTCGGAGCATGTCCTCCAGAGTCTGTATCGTTCGCTCCAACTGACCGTCTGTCTGAGGATGGTATGTCGTGCTCATCTTGAGCTTCGTCCCCAGTGCCTCCTGTATCGCTTTCCATATGCGTGATGTGAATCGGGCATCCCTGTCCGAAATAATCTCGTTCGGAACCCCATGTAGACGCACGATCTCATCAACGAAAAACCTGTGCCAACCGCTCAATCGGATACTCATGCCGGATGGGAATGAAATGAGCGGATTTGGTTAGTCGATCCACGACTACCCAAATGGCGTTCTTCTTGATTGCCGTGAGCGGTAATCCGACCACAAAGTCCATGGCGATCGAATCCCACTTCCACTTAGGTATCTCCAGCGGTTGTAGCTTTCCTCCCGACATCTGTCGCTCTGCCTTCACCTGTTGGCAGGTGAGGAATCTCGCTACTAGTCCGCCACATCCCTCTTGTCCCTCGGCCAAGTATACCACTGTCGTAACCCCTGATACATCTTGCTCGTTCCCGGATGTATCGCCAACCTCGACTGATATGCCTCTGATAAAATCTCCTGTCTCAGTTCCGGATCGTCGGGCACACATAGTCGGTTCCCAAGTTGCAACGATCCTGCTCCATCGATGCGTTAGCCTTTGAGGCTATATTTTTCAATATGATCCATGTATCGAGCGAGTAACGGATCACCGCGCTGTCCCTTGACCATGCGCTCTATCAAAGTCGATGTCGACTCCTCCGGAGTCAACGAGAGATGTCCCAACATCGCAGTCAGCTCAGCGGCGTTGCTGCGAGATGAGGTGACTACACGTATGGCTGCTACGATCTTCTTCCTGCTAAGCACATCGGCCACTACGTTAGCCTTTCCCAGATGGTTGGCTATCTCTAGATCATAATCTGCAATCAATTCCAACCATTTCCATTGTCTCAGATTCAGATCCTTCTGAGATATCACATAGGTCAAGCTCTTGTGATCCGTGTTGAGCTTAACCTTCTCCCCGTACAGATACGATCTCCAGATCTTCAGCGCGTGAACTACTGCCGCTAACTCCATATCGTGTGTCGGGTAGTTCTTCTCGCATTTCTTCAGCTGCCTCGACGTGTAAGCGATCACGTGTCCCTCCTGCATCAACACACAACTGAGTCCGTGCTTAGACGCATCAGTGTATACCTCATATAGCATCCCAGGTCATGGTAATGCCAGGATCGGCGCTGACATCAATCTCCGTTTCAGCTCTCCGAAGCTCTCCTCGCATTATGTCGTCCACTCGAACCTGCAGTCTTCCCTGTCAGCTTCGTCAAGGGTCGAGCTACCTTGGCGAATCCCTCAACAAATCGTCGATAATAGTCGGCTAGTCCCAAGAAGCTCCTGACTTCCATTGCAGAAGTCGGGGACTACCACTCCATGATGGCCTCGATCTTGGCTGCATCGACTTGAATGCCTTGGGTCGATACCACGTGTCCCAGAAAATCCAATCTCCTGTAACCAGAAGCTGCACTTGTTGAACTTCGTGTACAGTCGCTTCTCTCTCAGCCTCTACAATATCTTCCGCAGATGCTCCCCATGTGTCTGCGGATCCGGCGAATAGATGAGGAGGTCATCGATGAAGATGATGACGAACTCATCCAGGTAGTCCATGAACACGCGGTTCATTAGTTGCATGAACACCGCGGGCGCGTTCGTGAGCCCGAAAGGCATGACCACGAACTCGAAGTGTCCATATCTTGTCCGGAATGTCGTCTTCTGTATGTCATCCTCCTTGACCAGAATCTGATGATATCCGCATCGCAGATCGATCTTCGAAAACCATTGGGCTCCCTGTAGCTGGTCCAGCAACTGATCAATCCTCGGTAACGGGTACCGATTTTTTATAGTCACTTGGTTGAGCCATCGGTAATCGATGCACAACCGCATACTCCCGTCCTTCTTTTTCACGAAGAGCACCGGTGCTCCCAACGGTGAGACGCTAGGGCGGATGAAACCTTAATCCACCAACTCGTTCGGCCGTTTCTTCAGCTCGGCCATCTCCGTAGGTGCCATCCGATACAGATCTTTGGTAATTGGGTCAATATCCGGTACCCAGTCAGTAGTAAAACCCATTTCTTCCCTTGGTTGTAATCCCGACAAGTCATCAGGAAAAAGCATTAGAAAACTCCTGGGCAACTAGTTTGTCTTCCAATCTATGCTCTGGTTCCTCGATAATCGTGATAACTACAAGGAACGCTCTGTTTTCCGTCCTGATCACCTTCTTTTCGGACTTTTGGTTTGCACTTAAGGGGGTCCTCTGCTAACGCCGATATAGATGGTCGAGGTAACCCCCCCCCCCCCCACTTTGTCATAAACGCCCACTTGGGTGGGTTGACGTTTGTTCCTTTAGGTACTGCTATAGAGCCTCTTAGGGATTTCAGAATTAGTTCCGTAATTCCAATCTCATAGTTTAGGCATTGGGCTTAATTGTAGAAATCGATGATCTCCATTTAAGCATATAATGGCGACATTCTAAATGTGCCACGTTACATTCACTAAGCCTTCGACGACCCTAACTCGCATCATCAATGTACGGACCTCGACATGTGAGGATTTTCTTCGGACATGGTTTGAAAACATTTTTCGTAGAAAACCGTTGGGTAATGAGCATGATTTCTTCCCGAGGAAAGAACGTGGCTCTGATACCATTCGTGTGACACCCGTAACCCGTATACAGTATACAGGCTGTGCCACATGGACGATATAACGATAAAATAATAATTTGCGGAAGCGAAAATACGAAATCCAAAAACATTTTTAAGCAAACCAGAGTAAGCAGCGGAAAAAACAAGCGATCAGTATCGCAAAACAACACATGTCCGAAAAGTCATAACATAGTCGTACAAAATGCGGGAATACGAGTCCCGGAGTTCAAAATAAAATCCCAACATGATGCTTCTTCTCTCAGGCCGTCGTCGTCCGTGCGCTAGGCGTAATCCTCGTGATCTGAAAAATGTAAAACAACGAAAGCACAACCGCTTAGTGAGTAGCCCGGGTTGAACCCGTAAACCCGTTCTGAGTAAGAACGGTTTTAGAACGATGATTCACAATCACATGCAGCAATAATAACATGCATTATCATAGAACGTGCATCACACATATAATAACAATCACAATCACACCCGCACGGAGTCCACCATGGGGCTATCCATAAACCCTAGTCAAGTCAGCATGACTAGGTGCACATCACACGCCCGTCACTCGCGTGACGTTGGTTGTCGCATCACACGACTACCGATGTCAAGTCCATGACACAACGGAAAAGTAAACACACCCGTATGGAATCCACCATAGGGTCCAGCCATATACCCTAGTCAAGTCCATGATTAGGGGCGCCTCCACGCCCGTCAAGTCCATGACGTTGGCCGTGTCAAGTCAGCATGACACAATCGATCATATCACCCGTATGGAGTCCACCATAGGGTTCCAGCCATATACACTAGTCAAGTCCATGACTAGGAGCGCGTCACACGCTCATCAAGTCCATGACGTTGGCCGTCGTGTCGCACACGACTAATCGCGTCTCAAATGCCCGTCAAGTCCATGACGGTGATGGTTGCGTCCACAACCATCTACAAACACAATCATGCTTGACTCGTACGCACGAGCAAACTACACACATGGCACACATCATGTATATATTCTCAGTACAATCACACGTATCATGGTATTCGATCCCTTACCGATCTACCGCTTAACGCCATGCAAACTACCTCGTATAATCACGCAACGAGTCACTCGAATCGTTATATCGCATATCTCATGCACACGGGATTCGAAAATCATCCGAAAAAGGGTTCAGTAGCCTATACCGGTCGGTCCAGGGTGTTCCGGGCTGTCTCGAGCCCTCTCGGTCCAAATTTAAGGTCTGGAACGCGGACCGTCCGGACTGAGACGTCAGACTATCCGTCCTGGGCGTCCAGTCCGTCCGTTCCGGTCCTTAGAGTCCGTCCGTTCTGGCTCTTTTCGCTCTCGCGAAACAGTTTTCTGGTCCGACTTCGTTTGGCCATATCTCCCTCATTTCTCAACCAAATTCAGTTCCGTTTGTTGCTAAATGTTCATTGAAGTGTCCTCTATCTAATCCAAGCAACAAACCCTCGAAATAACACAATCATCGAGAAAACGAGTTTACACAGATGCAACTCGAGCCACTCACCTCTGTTTTAGCTCAGATCTGGTTTGGCCGGATTTCGTGGTGTTTTCCGGTCTGTTCCTCACCGGAAACCTCTCCTCCACAGTCTAGGGATGTCCCCCCTTGCTTCCCCGAGCTTCCTTTGCGCTGGCTCTCCTCCTTTCTCCCCCTTTCTCTCTCTTTTCTCTCTCTCTCTATTTTCTCTGGTTTCAGTCCGAAAATGGTTGAGTCTGGGGATTGAGGGAGGTTTATTGCACGTGAGGGAGGCATAATGGACTCAAGTCCAGGCCCAAGGTTGAGCCTGCAATGTCCTGGCGAGGTTGGACGGCGAGTTGCCGCCAGTGGGGCCCGAGAACGCAGAGGAATACGCATCCCAAGACAGCAAGTTGGTCACTTGCGTATTCTGTTCAGTAGACCGTCCGTTCTGGGCCGGGAACGGACGGTCTGGGCCCAGTTTCGGCCCAACTCCTCGTACGTTCGTGGTCCGTTTGTTTTGCCTTCATCAGTCTGTCCGTTCTGCCTTTGTCGATCCGTTCGTTCTGCATTTCTGGTCCGTCTTGACTGACTTCGATTGCTCCGTTCTCACTCGTTTCTTAACCGAATCGCGCACCGTTTGTTTCTACACCTTCCTTGGAACGTTCCCTTTCATGTCCAATCAATAGATTATTCAAAACTCACGTTTACACGATGAGGCACAACTCGAAATAAATCGTGAATTCCGAATTTCGAGGTTCTACTCAGTTTTTTTTTTGTTCATAATTTTCTCGTTTCCTAGTCAAATCGAGTGCCGTTTTCTTCTAGATCTTCGTTGAAATATTCTCTATGTTTTTAGCTTTGATTTACCTTCCTTTTATTCCCAAAAATAATTTAAATATTTCATATGGGAATCGGGGTATTACAATTCGTCCTTGGCTAGCCTCTTCGACCCGATACTTATGATCAATCGCTTCCCACAGTTGCTTGGCTGTAACATATTTGGAGAAAATACCGTATAGCGAATCATCCAAACTGTTCAGCACAAAGTTCCAACACATGAAACTATTATATTTCCATTGTTGGCAACTAGCCAGAGATTGGGCATTGCCCTCCTCTAGGATTGGTTCCTCTTCAATGAGGTACCGTGACAACTTAAGTTGTGCTAAGAAAAACATCTTTTATTGCCAGCGTTTGAAATTTTGACCTTTAAATTGTTAAGGTCTCTCAGCCGGGGTGATCGGCACAATTGGAATTGCCTGATTTTCGTTCCTGGTGGGACAACAACGTTCTCAACATTTGGCACTTGATTATTCATATTTCTGCTAGCAGCATCATAATTAACGGGGTTCGTAACCTCTGCTATATGAGGATTCTCAACATCGATATTCATAGTAGGAATCTCATTCCCTGTAGCAGTATTTGAATCCATGAGATTTCTTGGATTATCAATGATCTGTAAAATAAATCCAATCATTGTTAACTTTCATAAAACTTATAAACTAAACCGAGTTTCACTTAACTTATAAATTTGTTTGGCTCGCTTCCAGTGATAGCCGGAGGGTTCACCCCAATTCCCACGTCCTTACTATGAGGGGGGTATAAAGGGCTTCATCTTTAAATCCGGTCTGCTAAGACAAAGCTTGCCTCCCCAATTTACAAAAAAAGTTACGTCCGATTTTGTTTATTTAATTTTTTTTTCAAAATTAATATTCAAAAGTTTTTTTTCACAAAAACATTTTTAAATAAAAGATATTGGGTTTTCTCTTATGCATTTTTAGATTAATCTCCTTAAAATTTAATTTGGACTTCAATATGGGCTAAACTCTTTGAATTTAATTGGGTAATATTCAATATTAAATTTGAACCTTAAATTCAATTGGACTTAGACTCATTAATAATTAGACAAGAAAACAACTATTTGGTTTTTTTTTCAACACCTAGATGTTTTTCAGATTCAAATTCGTGTGAGGTTTTATACCGAAACTAAAAGAAGATTTAGGCACTTATCCGGAAAGTTTGCCTCGTGTTAACCATGAATCGAACTTAAGATTATTGGGGGCGGCGGTTGTTGACGATGACAAAACTCCGGTAATTCGAACGATTCCAGATAAATACCTGAAATAAAAGATTATTTTGTCGAGGCATGTGAAACACAATTTCTTTAAGTTCGATTTTCGTGCCACCTCTAAAACTTCAAGGCTATTGGAGCACGGTGAACTCTTATAATACAACGACCGCGTATTCAGAAGAAGCTTTCCAAATACCAAGCGAACTCTAAGAGATATATGAACAAATATGTGAATGATCTTTTTTTTTTCCTCTAGAATGCTTGTTTTTTCTTTTCTTTATAGAATGAACGCAAGACCCTTATTTATAGTAGATGGAAGAATCTCAAAATAAAATCAATTTGATTTTCAAAATCAAATTAGATTTTATTTTGATATATCTCGATTGATATTTATCATATTTGATAGATTTTCTACATATTTGAATCTGATTTGATTTTTAAAATCAATCAAGAATATTCTGCACATTTTCTATTAAAGTTTCTAGAACTTTCCACGAACCGAGCTTTTCACGGGATAGCTCTGTTTTGATTCTATCCAATAAGCTCAGACCCAACAATAGAATCTAGTAAAATATACTTTTTTTGTGGATGTTATATGAATCCTTTTATTAACCACATCCATATATCTATTTTCCGTCTAATAAAACAGAACGTGGATATAAAACGCACTTAAAATAATATCGACCGTTAGACTTCTTGTTTTGTTTAATATAAATCATTTGGTCTCTAATAAAATAATTACAAGTCTTTAAAAAATATACGAGGACATTTTCAACTAAAATATGCATTTAATAGATTTTTTTATTATTCGACCACAGGAAACATAGTGTGGACATAAATTAATTAAAAAAGATAAAATTAAATTAAAAACACGTCATCAAATTCAAAACTTGTGTACGATATAGTCCTTGGCATGATTGAAATCGGATTTCTATTCCGAAATACACGAAATTTGATGCTCAAATCCGATTTTGTACCTTAAAGGACTTAAAAAATTGGGTCGTTCTCATCTCTAATATACGAAAACATATTACACAACATCCTTTTTATATAATAGTTTTGTCATTCAACGTTCCATATCCAACTGCTGTTGGTTTAGAGCTCTATGATGTACTGATTATGAGCTTTGTTCAGATACATTCGATGTATTGATACTTTCTATGTGTTTTTATGAGAGTATTTTATTCATTACATGTTCTTGCATGCTAGATCTGTTATGAAATCCATGTATCATTATGAATGATACTAAACTCCCTAGTCTTGTGTCGTTATGGGAATAACGACATAATAAGACTAGTATGATGTGTGATTGATGATCACATAGATGATCATAGGTATTGGATACGATCACAATCATAGGTATTCGTTGCAGAACGGAATACTGGACTGACCCGCATGAGATTGTCACATGGACTAGAGTCATGACTAGAATCTCATATGACAGTTCCATGATTGGATCCTAAGACCTGAGATATCTACGGAATCCAACATGAGGAGTTGCATGCTTTGA
>NW_010968650.1:0-4943 GCF_000463585.1 Tarenaya hassleriana | reverse complement strand
CGTGTTCTTCGATTGATACAGGCCCCGGATCGATTGAGGTAAGCGTTCTAACGTTTCTACAGTTCAATAGCAGCATGGTTCTAGGGTTTCATTAAATTTTTGTTTTATATCCGTTGCGCAAACCCTAGAATCGATCTCTTAGGAATTAGATTCGCTTATGAGATCCCAGGAAACCCAACAGTGGTATCAGAGCCTGGTTGCTCTGTTTTGATTTCGTAGAACCCGATCACGCATGTTTTAGGATTTGAATTGTTTGAATCCATGTTTGCTTTGATATCTATGCATGTTTGATGATTGAATCTAGTGTAGATTGCATGTTTCATGTTGCATAGAGTGTAGGAGTTCGAATTTTGGGTGTACAGAAGAATTCAGATCAGTTTCGGGTCTGATCGGGGCTGAGAACGTGGGGAAACGTGATCTGATCACGGAGACTTACCCTAGACCGTCTGTTCTGGTAAGCCGGAACGGACGGTCCAAGGGTGACAGACTGATTGGCACGGAACGGAAGGTTGGACCGTCCGTTCTGCCATGCAGAACGTCCGTTCTACTAGGCGGAACGTCCGTTCTGACTTCTGCAGTCGAGACCGAACGTTCTGCCAGCCTGGAACGTCCGTTCTACCTCCAGAACGGACGGTCCGAAGTATAGATTCTGAAAATTTCCGTTTTCAAGGTCCGATTACGCAATCGTTGCTTATTCTGATCAGCTGTATCTCAAATAGGCATGATTCATTGTAATACCCCGATTCCCGAATGAATTATTTAAATTATTTTCGGGAATAAAGGAAAGGTAGAACAAGCCTAAAACCATAGAGAACCAATGTGAGTTGCCTCTTTGTACTCCTGTTCTCATCGTCTGACCATAATATTTCAACTGTTCGTTGCTTGGGCTTGAAAGAAGGTGTTCCAATGAAGATCCAACAATAAACGACACTCGATTTGGTTGAGAAACGAGGAAGATATGAACGAATGAAAATTGGGAAGAAACTGAAATCGCAAAATCGCGAATTTGTATGAGGTACAGATGTTGCGAATCAATTTGCATCGTGTGAATATCGGGTTTCAATAATCTATCACTTGGATATGAAAAAGGACATCCCAATGAAGATTTAGAAACAAACGGTGCGCGATTTGGTTAAGAAACGAGTGAGAACGGAGCAATCGAAAATAGAGTATACAAGTCAGTCCGAACGACCCCGAAAGGCAGTCCGGACGGACCAGAAAAGCAGTCCGGACGGACTGTGTAGGGCAGACCGGATGGACTACGCAAGGCAGACCGGACGGACTACGCAGTCCAGCCCGACAGAACAGAGTGCATTCCAGCGCGATGTGCAGACTTCCATTACACATTGCTCCGCACGTGGAGCACCAAATGACGCGCCGCGAAAACCCTTGGGCTCTCCATAATGCAGGATTTGAAATGGATCTGGGCTGGAGCCCATTAGCCCTCTTTTTCTCAACGAAAAACCCTAGCTAAGATGGCATCTCAGCCACCCTCTGCAGAGGAGAGCAGAAGGAGAAGAGGGAGAAAAGAGAGGGAGAGGAAGAGAAAGAGAGGGAGAGAAGAGGAAGGGAGCTATGGGAAGCAAAGAGGGACAACCTTATAAGGTCCAGAAGGATCGCCGGTGTTGGAATCGCCGGAAAACGCCACGAACTCCGGCCAAAATCAGATCCGAATCTGATCCAATGTGAGTGGCTTGAGTTGCATCTGTGTGAGCTCGTTTTCATCGATGTGATTGTGTTATCTCGATGATTTTCTGTCTGGATTAGATAGAGGACATTTCAAAGAACATTTAGCAACAAACGGGGCATTATTTGGTGGAGAAATGAATGAGATATGAATGATTGAAAACAGATGGAAACCTGAAAAACGCAGAAGCGCGAACCTGCCTGTATACCATCAATACGAACCGTTTTTCTACTATTTAACTGCAATGTTTCAATTATTGGTTGATTGTACTTGAAAGAGGATATTTCAATGAACATTTAGCAACAAACGGGGCTCAATTCGGATAAGAAATGAGGGAGATATGGCCAAACAAAATCGGACCAGAAAACTGTTTCGCGAGAGCGAACAGAGCCGGAACGGACGGACTGGACCCCAGAACGGACGGACTGGACCCCAGAACGGACGGACTGGACCCCAGAACGGACAGTCTGATTCCCATTCCGGACGGTTCGCGTTCCAGATCTTAAACTTGGACCAAGAGGGCTCGAGACAGCCCGGAACACCCTGGACCGACCGGTCTAGGCTACGGAACCCTTTTTCGGATGATTTGTGAATCCCGTGTGCGTCAGATGTGCGATACAACAATTCGAGTGACTCGTTGCGTGATTATACGGGGTAGTTTGCATGACGTTAAGTGGTAGATCGGTAAGGGGCCGGATACCGTGATACGTGTGATTGTACTGGGGGATATATACATGATGTGTGCCATGTGTGTAGCTTGCTCGTGCGTACGAGTCAAGCATGATTGTGTTTGTGGATGGTTGTGAATGCAACCATCACCGTCATGGACTTGACGGACGTTTGAGACGCGATTAGTCGTGTGCGACACGATGGCCAACGTCATGGACTTGACGGGCGTGGACTCGCTCCTAGTCATGCTGACTTGACTAGGGTATATGGCTGGAACCCTATGGTGGACTCCATACGGGTGTTACTATTTATTGTGTCATGCTGACTTGACACGGCTAACGTCATGGACTTGACGGGCGTGGACTCGCTCCTAGTCAAGCTGACTTGACTAGGGTATATGGCTGGAACCCTATGGTGGACTCCATACGGGTGATACTATTTATTGTGTCATGCTGACTTGACACGGCCAACGTCATGGACTTGACGGGCGTGGACTCGCTCCTAGTCATGCTGACTTGACTAGGGTTTATGGCTGAGACCCTATGGTGGACTCCATACAGGTATGGTTACATTTCCGTTGTGTCATGCTGACTTGACATCGGTGATCATGAAAGTGATCGGCATTGTGCTTAGCCCTCGTGGTTTCGTTTTTCTTTCAGTGCACGAAGGGCATGCGTAGCGCATTCGGCCGACGACGACATCGAAGGGACAACATCATGTACGGGTTTTGTATTTTGGACTACGGGATTTGTATTCCCATCTTTTGTATTATTTACTATTACTGTTCGGACATGTGTTGGTTTTGCGACTATGATCACACGTGTTGTATTTCCGCTGCATGTTTATGTTTAAAAAGTTTTAAAAATTCCCGTATTTTTGGTTCGACATTATTTAATCGGTTTTAGTCCATGTGACGCATCCTGTTTACGGGAAGCAGGATATGAGTGTCACACATGGCTATTGATTTAGAATGAAGTACTAGATGACCCGCACGAGATGTCTACGGTATCCGACATGAGGAGTTTCATATTTTGATTGCGTCAAACGTCTTGCATAACAGGAAGATTATAACGGCGTCTCTTGGGTACGACACAAATCATGTTACCAATAGTAGATAGTCAATATGGAATTCGTATCTCTCGTCCCGAGAGAGATATCGCTTAGGCCCCTCAAGTGAATTGAGACTGAGATGCGCGCAATCTGATGATAAGTCATCTGATGTTTCAGTTAGCTCAACGAACTAGAAAAGCAGTCGAATCTGATAAGATGGCTGGCTCCATGTCTTATGTTCGACATATGATATCGCGTTACAAAGGGATCATTGTATGGACTATTACTTTCTTTGAGAACAGGCCCCGGATCGTTTGAGGTTAGTGTTTGAGAATAGGCCCCGAACAGGCCCCAATACGTGTAGAGTGTTGGGAATTGCTGGGATCTCTACAGCGAATCTATATTCCTAAGAGATCGATTCTAGGGTTTGTGCAGCGGATGTAAAATAAAATTTTCTAATAAACCCTAGAACCATGCATGTATGAATCGTAGAAACGTTAGAACGCTTACCTCAATCGATCCGGGGCCTGTATCAATTGATGTGTTCGTCCGATCACAAAAGGGAGGAAGATTACCTCGCCCTCTACACATATCCACACCTCGGGATAGATTCCAACGATTGGAACTTGTCTGCTAGGACCCAAATCTGCTATCCGGTGATGTGCAAACGAGAAAAACGAGATTTAGATCACTTTCTAGACCCTCCAAGCTCACCAAGAGGTCTATAGAAGTTATCTTTTTCGGCCACCACTTATTAGGGTTCTTAATCTCTTTCTTATGAAGTGATTAACCCTAATTTTGGTTTATTTTCGAAAAACCTGAAAGCCGCAACGGACGGTCCAGATTTACACGTGGACTGTCTGTTCCAACATTCCAGAACGGACGGTCTGCCTTTCCATGGACCGTCCGTTCCAGATATTCTAGAACAGACAAACTACCATGCTCTAGACCGTCGGGTCTGGCCCTGTTGGCCCGCCGGGTCTGGCTCTTCTGGTCCGTCAGGTCTGGACCTTCTGGTCCGTCGGGTCTGGACCCTCTGTCTCGGTTTTTCGTCGTTTTCTCGTGCATTTGTCCTTCCCTGCGTGTGTGATCCTATAGGCTCATCCGATATAGCAGTATAACTGAAATCTTCATTTCGGGTATACAAGTCATAGGCGGTCTCTATCAAGACACTATGACTACTTATCTCGAATAGAGTTTGTTCGTGATCTTACGAACGTCGGTGATGATTCTTGTTGATGATTCTTTTGTATCACGATATCATATGTCGAATATAAGGCATGGAGAAGCCACCTAATCTGATTCGACTGCTTTTTCGTTCACAGAGTTCGACTGTACGAAATAGACGACGCTCGTCTATAGTGTGGTCACACATTTCTACAGTCTCGCTCACACGAGGGGCCCAGCGATATCTCTCTCTTTTACGAGAGGTATAAATCCCATCTTGACTATCTATAATCCAGCACATGATTCGTGTCGTACCTGATACACGCCTTTATAGTCCTCCTGTTACGCATGACATTTGACGTATTCAAAG
>NW_010968649.1:0-437 GCF_000463585.1 Tarenaya hassleriana | reverse complement strand
TTCACATACATTACACACCGAAACTAACAATACATATATATAATTTATTTATTTCTAATTAAACTTTTAACCCGATGCATGCATCTAGGGCTTCCCCAATGGTCACGTAGACTTTCCCGCCAATTCTGCTCACGAACTTCGCTTGACTCAGCTTGTGAATCACTTCCCATTTCGGATTTACGATCGCCAGCTGAAATTTGATTTTCAAAACCGACATACTTAGCATTTTTTTTTTCGAAGAACGAATTTTTATGAAACGAATATTTAAAAAAAACTAAGTTATAGTGGCCTCACCTCAACCCCGTATTTGGTAAGATTGTTATGGAGTTCCACCAAAGCCTCAATCCCCGAAGTATCGATATTTATCAAATCTATTGACGACAACAACATGCACGTGAACTTATGAGAATCCACTTTGATTATGTGCACAAGAACGT
>NW_010968648.1:0-437 GCF_000463585.1 Tarenaya hassleriana | reverse complement strand
TAATAGACCTGAATAACGTGGTTTCTGAAATCGGCTTTCTCCCTCTCTTTCCGAGATCTGTACTCGACGTAGAGCACGCTGATGAGATAAGCAGTCCAGCTTCCCATCAGACCGTAGAATATTTGGAAGAGGATTCCCGACAGCATCCCCAGTTGCGAAAATGAATATGGCAATGTAAGCAACACTTGCGCCACCTTTAACCACCAAAAACATCGATTAATCACTTAAACCCATGAATCCTTCCACAAACATGGCATATACATATACATACACATACACGTATTACGTACATGTACAAAATATATGTGCGCGTGTGTGTTACATTACAAGTGTAAGCCACACATGTAGAAAAAAACCAAAATCACCAAACATTGAACAACAGTTATAATGACTTCTCCATGAATAACTTGATAAACGTGGATATTATATATATATAT
>NW_010968647.1:0-437 GCF_000463585.1 Tarenaya hassleriana | reverse complement strand
AGAGTACTGTCCTCATCACAGGAGAATATAGCAGAGTTGTCAGCTATATTGGGTCATTTGATAGTTGCAGGGGACGAACAGTTCTCAGATCTGAGAACACGGGTAATTTCAGAACAGCGCAATGATCCAGAACTCATGAAGTACATACAGGAGATTGAACGATATCGTGAGAAAGGATATCAGTTGGATGATGTACAGGCATTGAGACTGCATAACCGGCTTTGTGTACCGAGTAATAATGAGCTAAGACGGGAAATCTTGCAAGAAGCTCATCAAACCAGACTGGCGATTCATCCAGGAGCTAGCAAGATGTATCGAGGCTTACGACGGTGGTATACTTGGCCCGGTATTAAGAAAGACGTCGCAGATTTTGTTGCGCGATGTCTGACGTGTCAACAAGTGAAGGCTGAACGACAAATGCCTGGAGGAAAGTTGCA
>NW_010968646.1:0-438 GCF_000463585.1 Tarenaya hassleriana | reverse complement strand
CAATAATTATTTTAAATTATATTATTAGTTAATATTAATAAATTGTTATTATTAGGTTCGGTTTTAACGATAAAGAGTTGAAGAAAAAATTTACAGCAATAATAACGTCAAATTTTCCTCAACTCTACTACTGTTGGACGGTGGTACCGGACAACATCAAACGTTCTTGGTGGCATTCGTTCATCGTAAGTTATATTTTTTAAATTTTATTTAAATAAAATAATTAATCACTAACTCTAATTTTTTTTAACGCAATATTTTCGGTGGAAAAAAAAGTACACCGATAAAGTTTACAAAGAGTTCAACCAGCTGGGTATGCAGGGGTTGAAACAAATGATGAACAATACCAAACGCCGTCATCAGCTGCATGGTCTGCCACCTGTTGGTTTAGTGCTCTATGATGTACTGTTTATGAGCTTTCTTTAGATACATTCGATG
>NW_010968645.1:0-438 GCF_000463585.1 Tarenaya hassleriana | reverse complement strand
TGCTTATTGTCACTTTTATTTTTTTGGGTTGTCCCTAATTGTTTAAAATATCACAACAACAACAATATCAATGACAACATCAAAAAGGACAGCTTCGACATCGAGGCAAAACGGTTAGTTGTATAGTATTTATCTTATATTATCTCTAACCATTAAGAGCATAATACTAATTCAAACAAAATAAACAGGGAAATTTGTTCAAACATGGACTACTAATAGTGATATGCTTCGATGCCCCTGTTGCCAAGCATTAGTATGGCAAAAAGAGAGTACTGGTCGAAAGGATTGCAACGGGAATTACATGTACAACATATGTTGTATGCAAGGTAGGGTCAAACTCCCACCGGTGCTCGACCCCCCGGAAATTTTGGAAGAGTTATACAAAACGTCTGTTGGTTTTCGTACAAATATTAGAGCGTACAACTCAATTCTTGCATT
>NW_010968644.1:0-438 GCF_000463585.1 Tarenaya hassleriana | reverse complement strand
CCATTCCCTTCTTAGGCCAGCCTCACAGTATGAACAGCTCCCCGCTTTTCCTATTGGGATACCTTTCTTCTATACGCTATTTGGCTTGTTAGGACAGCCAGAAAAGAAAGAAATCCCCGTCTCCAAGTCCTTTATAACAAATCCCCAGGTGCGAAGCGTGTGGGCAGTAAAGGTTGCTAGCCTTCGAGAAGGGGCGTAGCCAATTAACATATTCTTTTTCTTTCTAGATGCGAATCTAGGATCTAGGATATGTAAAGTACCCAGGTGCCTAGCCTTTCCTTATGAGGGACTACTACTTATTAGATTAGACGGACAGTCTTTCCATGCTTTGTTCTTACGAAGACTAACCGGGAAGGATGGTTGTGCCTTGACCGTCTGGCTACGGAGTTTGAATTCTCTGCTAAAAGAGGTAATGGGTTACCTTGGGTCCATTCCGTC
>NW_010968643.1:0-438 GCF_000463585.1 Tarenaya hassleriana | reverse complement strand
AGGGCACATTTGGCTTCGACATTGCATGGTTATGTTCTTTGGTGTTTAAACAGGTTTTCACACATAAAAGAGCAAAAAGAGTGGAAAACATGGGCTACGGAACATCACGGATGAAACGGGAACATTTGGAGTGTTTCCAGGGACGTGAAGCTTAGAAAATGTCAGAATTTGCAAGTCCAATAACTTTCACTCTACAAGTCCAAAACATGAATTGTCTATCATTGGAAATTTCTTCTCAATATCTACGCATAGACCTCAAGATCACCCAAATCCGATATCGGAGCAAGAAGTTATGAGCGAATTTGTGAAGCCCATCGAAACTGCTCAGAGACACGAAACGATCGTTTCGGGATAGATGAAACGATCGGTTCGACATGGCAGAAATTGGAAAATTGCTCAGAAAGTGCAACCGATCGGTTTGGCTTTGCCGAAACGATC
>NW_010968642.1:0-438 GCF_000463585.1 Tarenaya hassleriana | reverse complement strand
TGACTTGTGGCGAAAGGATTCCATCAAATTCATGGTATTGACTATGATGAGACCTTTTCGCTTGTAGTTATGTTGAAATCCATCAGGATCCTGCTTGCCAAAGCCGCATATTATGACTATAAGATATGGCAAATGGATGTCAAGACCGGGTTCCTTAACGGGAACTTGACTGAGGACGTGTATATGACACAACCCGAAGGTTTTTTCGATCCAAGGAACCCAAGGAAGGTGTGCAAGCTTCATAGGTCCATTTATGGACTGAATCAGGCTTCGAGGAGTTGGAACCTTCGTTTTGATGAGACAATCAAAAGGTTTGGTTTCTAACATAACGAAGTGAGCCATGTGTTTACAAGAAGGTAAGTGGGAGCACATCAGTTTTTCTAGTGCTGTACGTGGATGACATTCTCCTAATAGGGAATGACATTCCTACCTTGCAAG